>NC_092633.1:46178128-46482231 GCF_039555335.1 Amphiura filiformis | reverse complement strand
AGTGTTTATCATGCTATCCAGGATGTTTGACGTGCGGTGATTTTAATACCGAGGAGTTTCATTTTCGGTTCCTGTAAACAACAAAGTTATCACAGTTTCTGTCTGTCAGACTTATTGTTGCACCTGATTTTACGGACTTTTGGACTTGGTGACAAGAATCAAAAGATCAATCAACCAGAATCATTTTAAATCTTTTCAAATACATGTTCTGACAAGTTTGGCAGTCGGAAATCGACTTCGAAAGAAAACTTGTGCTATTTTCATCAGCTCCAGCTTCAGGTAAGTATTTACTAGTATTATTATTGATTTATAGTACATTGCTGTAGTTCGCAAGGCAAACTTTAAAAAAAACGGGCAAAACAGATGACATGTCATTTATCGGTATTCTCTTGGTCGGGCTTGCTCAGTCTTTAGACGTTGGAATTCCAATTGAATGAACGCAGCTTTCAATAGCCGTAACATTTTTTGCGTACACTGCGCGATGTACGCCAGCGTGTGCGCCTGTGGGTGAGTAACGAGTGAATCCAACCATTAGATTAAAGATTAATTTCCATATTATTTCCTTCTAAAGCTGAATTTATACTCAATCGCTTTTGCAGAAAAGCGATTTTCACGCATGCTCAATGTTTACTTACATTTCCAGAGCGTCAAGCCGATCAATCGATTCAAATCGCGGAGCAAAAAGCGACGTCGCTTTTGCAAGTTGAAGAAATCTCAACTTCCCAGCGATATCGCTTGACACGTGAATGCGTCAACCAATCATATACATGTACAACCAACTGGATCTATTATTTTGCTAATTAATTTACCTTTCTCGATTTTTAACTTTTGGTGATAAATTAATTCAAAGCAATAATTATTGACAGCAACTCATGTTTTAAAAATGTATTTTGTGTCATTTAGAATATTTTAATTGTCGTCTGCAATCGCTATCGCCGTGATAAGTATAAATGCAAAAGCGACGGGCGATGCATCGCACAATTCGGCGATTGCAAATCGCTTTTTCAAAAGCGATTAATCGCATCGCTCGGCGATCGAGTATAAATTCAGCTTAAAGATCCTAAACAATTATTATATTCATATGCAATCTTTTTACTGTCACGGGTACTCACGCTCAAATAACGCTACAATAGCGTTTTAACTTGAGGGATATGAAATGTCCAGGGGATGCAAATGCGAGGGGATGAAATGTCCAGTTACCCCAACGACAACATACTTGTGATTGGTTAGCAATGTATCCAAGGTCGTGTGTTCGCGTTGTAGTTTGAAATACGCCATATACGATCACGGTTGGATGGAATACAGCTTTTGAAAGCTGCATTCATTCAATTGAAATTCCTACTATATATAGCCAAGAATTTGCTCACCATATAGCTTCACATTCTAGGCTAGAGACCATTGCATTCAAAATCTAGTCGGATTCGCTCAAAGCATGACACCGTGTAAAGCAATGGAAGTTCAGAAGTAAACGCATTTTTGACTGTAACTCCACAACTGTTGTCTGTGCTGAAATAAAATTTCCAGTGCAGTAGTTGTAGTCCTTGCCCCTATAATATACATATCTTACTTGTCACCAATACGCTATAATTTTTGAGAAAAATGCAAAAATAGGCACAAAATTGGCCAGGGGTGTAGTAGGCTACCCCCTTAATATACTTTTGAATGTCATTTGGGCTAAACATCCATCTTCAAGTGAGTGAGCGGCAAATAACAACACATTTTACATGCCTGTTGGTCATATAATGAAAGGCAGAAAAATAATGAATAATGAAAAAGTTACCTCACTTGTTTTCAGATATTATGTGATGGGAAACTCAAAATTGACTGTTAGGGGCCTAATCAATAACCTCTGCCTGAGGCTCCGGTGAAAAAAATTGCACCGCCGTCTGACCGAAAAATGATAGCAAAGCACTCTAGCATCGAATGCTTAAAACAAATTTGAACTACATGTAAGCTCTAGAGTTCTTGACGGGCTGACGTCGCAAATGGTAAATAGCCTTGTAAAACCAGTGTGCGCATGTGCAATTCCTCTTTCTCGAGCTGGTTGGGGTGCGTGCGCTTGTGCAAAGGGGACAATGTTCCTGGATGTTCGACCCCGTGAATGACATTTTCCTTATTGATGCTGCCCTATTTAAAGCAGCTAGAGCTACTACGGTATGGGTTCCCTGTATTGACTGTAACCCTTTACCATAGACGTTCGCTTTTCGTATCTCTTTCCTGTGTCGCTTTTGAAAAACAGCGAATCATGCGCATGCTCAGCAGGCAAATACGACGGCGATTTAGTACACTGACCATGCGTGCGATTTAGGTTTCACCAAAAGCGATTGAGTATAAATGTATCTTTAGAAATGACCGGCGATTGTGTGTTCTCAAGTGGGTTTTATCATGTTAATTAGTGACCTCGATCAAGCATTGAAATGCTGTCATTTTTTGTACTGGATCGTTCAAGCATCTCCAACAAATTTTTCAATGTAAGTGCCTCTGGCCCTAGTAGAAGTAAAAATGGATACTATGGCCAGAGTTCTAGGGCTACTTTACCATACCATGTCCATGTTGATGAGAGCATAGGCCTAATTATGTACTTCCGCAATGTTGACAAGCATGCATGCATTGCAGGCGCAAATCGCAAAACATGATATATCATATGGCATCGGCGACATCTGTGCGACATGTAAAACCACAAGCAATACACACATGATCCTGATCCATTATTACGCTTCAGTCAGAGGCTCCTTGTTAGGGGCTGTGCAATAATTATGAGCCCTAGGGTGAAATGGGGTGGGGCAAGAAATTTTTTGGCTTACATTTTCTGTTTTTGTTCCTCAAGCTTATACACGTATGTAGGGCGGTTGCACAAAAGGTCATTAGTTCAAATCGTCCTTCTGGAGGACGATTTGAACTATAATGACCTTTTGTGCAATTGCCCTACATTGTAGGCCTACTCTTTTTAAGGGGGTACTACACCCCTGGCCAATTTTGTGCCTATTTTTGCATTTTCCTCAAAAATTATAGGACATTGGTGGCAAGTAAGATATATTATAGGGGCAAGGACTACAACTGCTGTACTGAAAATTCAGCAACTCAAAGCAAATAGTTATTGATTTATTGATCAAATATTGGTTTTCCCTCAAATTTGACTGTAACTCCACAACTGTTGTCTGTGCTGAAATAAAATTTCCAGTGCAGTAGTTGTAGTCCTAGCCCCATAAACGTATCTTACTTGTCCCCAATACATAATAATTTTTGAGAAAAATGAAAAAATAGGCACAAAATTGGGCAGGGGTGTATAAAGTACCCCCTTAATGCTGTTGTTGAAACAACAACAGCAATAAATTAATAATAGATATCTTTAATGTTTTTGTTTTTCAATTGTTTCAGAGATCTGCAAACAGCTAGGCAGAATGTTTCCAATTAGCAAAACAAAGATCAGGGATCTATCTCTGTCGGAACGAGCACGCAGCATACTACTCGTCAACCGTGCCACTATTGCACAGGACCTCAATGTGGAAGCAGTCATTGATCAGCTTATTGCAGATGAAATTCTTGTCCCAGAAGATGCAGAACTCATACGAGCTGAGGTAATTTGATTAATTTGTTAGTAATTATGCTGTTAAATACAGGAAGAAAAATTAACAAACATGGTGCAAATATTTCTGCAAATTTATGTATTTATTGTCCTTGAAGTATCATATTGAAATATTAGCACAATTACTAGCATGAAAGTTCATCTGCACATTGGTAATAAACTTCATAATTGGAAATTTAAACTTATGATCTCAACACAAAATTAAGACGTACCTCAAACTTGTATCGGAAGGGCCAGTGTTCAGAATCCTACATTGGTGAGACTGAAAGATCATTGAAAACCAGATTCTCAGAACACCGTCGTCCGAGTACTACCTCGTCGGAAGTCTCCCAGCACATCCACATTGAATCCCCCGGCCACCAAGTTGATTTGGATGAGGTCAAATCCTTGACTGGGACGCTAGATAGGCCTACTTTGAAAGGGGTGTGAAGGAGTCAATTTACATCAGAGTCACCATCTCTCAATCGCGACGGGGGCCGATACAAGTTACCAAGAGTGTACGACCGGGTTTTGGGGTCAAGTGTCCAAAAGGTCACTGATCCCAAACTTGGGTTGCCAGTCTCCAGATGAAGGTCAAAGTTGTGACCGAAAATTTGAGGTACGTCTTAATTTTGTGTTGAGATCATAAACTTATAAGTTTAAATTTCCAATTATATTAGCACAATTGATTTGTAATGTCATATCAAATTTAATCAATTGTGCAATGACTACATTTAGGAGTTGAGTATTATTAAAAAATAAATAAATAAATAATTATTTTATAATAATAATATGTGATATGTTAAAATAAATCTACAGCTATGGGGATGAATTCCCCCTGCATGTAGGCCTACTATTTACAGAACATACATGTACGTTGTAATTTGTATTGGGCACTAGGGGTGTGATTTTCGGGTAATTTTGTGCCCGGGTACCCAGCGCATTTTTTGGGCGGGTAACCAGGTACCCGAAATTTGCACATTGTTTTTGTGTTTTTAATATGAAAATTGATACATAGTTTTCATGTCATACTCTATTAATGATATCAAAATGCATTCAAATTCAATGCATTTTGATATCATTAATAGAGTATGTGCAAAATTCAATTTTTAAAAAAAAATTTCAATTTTTAAAAAAAAATTTTAGGTCAACCATGAATGATCCTAGCATTTAGGTCTAGGCCCAGAGACACTACAAAACCAAAAAAAAAAACTTTGAAAAAACTTTTCCTGCCGGGTAATAGGATTATCGGGCGGGACTCAATTCCGGACTCACTCACACCCTTATTGGGCACAGTGCCAATTTTCTAAATGTAAACATCGCATCACATATATATTCCATTCATGATTGATATTTTGAAGTTGGCAGACAACAAAGGATTGAGTCTATAATAATAGCCTGACTTCTCATTTATCATTTTAGGTAACAGGAAGAAGACGTGCTACAAAGTTGCTTGATATGGTGATGAAGAAAGGACAGAATGGCTATAACTGCTTGCATAAAGCTCTTATAGAGACACATAAACATCTGGCTATTATCCTGGAAGATGGGGTCACAGAGGATGGCGTGCCGAGGTCACCAAGTGCCTCCCCTGAAATACTGACTTGTGATGAAGGTAATTAGGACAAAACTATATCAAAATACTAAAAGATTGTGACATAAAAGGGTTAAAAACTTGTTTTTTTGTATTTGAGATTTTTTGACCGAGTTGGGGGTACTCAGTACAAATGACCATACGCCACGGGGATGTGCCATGCGTGGCATGCGAGGGGTCTGAGGTTCAAATCACAGGGTACCAAGTGACTTCTTTTGTCTTCTCTCCTTTTTTGTTTCTTCATTTCCTTCCATAAAAAACCATGGGCACGGTTAGGATTAATACTACCACTTAAAACTACATTTGAAGGTGCATCTTAAAATACAAAGTACAATTGAGAACAGGTTAATGGAACAAATAAGTTTTAAGAGCTTTTTTGAATTATATTTGTAGATGAAGATTGTCTAATAATATACCGTAAATGTTCGCCTAATGGCACTATGGGCTCCCTAGACATAACTGGAATTTTAGACACAAACTAAAAGTACCCTCTTTAAAAATCCCACCAGCAAATAAAGGCACATACATACCCTTAATTCTTATTGAGATTTTTAGAGGAGGGAGCTCTCTATTTGTACGTATGGCATTTACCCTAAGGTGAAGGAGCCCAGGTCAGTGGCGGCGCCAGTAATTTTTTTCGGGAGGGGGGGCAAAGTGAATTTCAGGGGGGGAAATCAACAAATTTTGTGCAAAATTACCACAAAAAGTGGACATTTTTGTAATTTTGGGTTTTTCGGGGATGGGGGGAACAGGGGGGAAGAGTTCTGACTGGGGGCATTTGACCCCCCTGCCCTCCATGGCGCCGCCACTGGCCCAGGTGCCCCATTCGGCGAACGTTTACGGTAGACAGGTATCTTATTCCACTAAATACAAATTATCGGTGATTGTAAGAAGCGTGCAATAGTAGGTTAACATCAAATGTGCTTTTTATTCTGCTGCAGTTGACGTCATCCTGATCAGAGGTGGAGTGCCCCCACGTGTACCTGTGTTTGTGAACAGGCCCAACGATACCAGTGGAATCCAGTGCAAGATGAAGGTTATCAAAGACAAAATAGGCTGGGTTATGGTTCATGGTATGGGAGGCATAGGGAAATCTGTGCTGGCTGCAGAGGCTTTGAGGAACTCCAAGATATTAGCAAGTTAGTAATTATTTTGTAATACTAACAAAACAAGTTTACTATTTTTTTTTATTTGTTCCAACAGCTGATGATCATTCATTCATGTTTTTGTTTTTGTAATTATTCATTCATTCCATTGATTGCTTGATTCATGCATTCATTGATTCATTGATTCAACCCATGGGCGTCAATCCTGGAGGGCTATGGGGGACGTATCCTCATCCCCCCCACACACACACATCTTTTGGCAAAATTACCAATTTTTGCTATTTTCAGCCACTTTTTGACAATTTAGCCCAATTATCCCCCACCCCCCACCCCACATTTCAAGACAGATCGATGGCAATCATTTAACCATTTGATTAATTAATTCAGTGATTGATTGATTGATTGATTGATTGATTATTCATTCATTCATCCCTTCAGTGAGTTAGGCCTATTCATATATATTTAGAATCAAAATAAAAATGCACATTAAAAAGTGCAATTATTAGAAAAACTGTTATCATCCAGTTGTTGAAAACATCAACATAATAGACACCATGATATAATCAATTTAATCCAGGTTCTCTTTACAGTTTTCATCGCTCCTTAGGTTAAGATCCACAAGGCAATTAATTAATTGATTAATTAATTGGTAAAGCCTGACATTGGGCTAATTAGCCTTCATTGAAATCATGTCAAGGGAAAACAATTGCATCATTTCGTGGAAACAAACAAACAGATGGCATTGGATTTAAATTAGATTTTAATTAGTTCATTGTTTAATGGAGAATATGAAATGAAATAAATGAGAAAATCACCTTATTTTTGTTGTGCAATGTTTGGATTGTGTCAGCAAATAAATTTATCATATCATAGGTATACCCCGCCAACAATGGGAGATGATAGCGTGTGTTTGCATAGTATGTTTGCTTTATAACACAATAATATTTTATTCTAATTATAGTCCTTGGATAATAATAGTGTAGCATTACATTGAAGTTCTCAAGTATAGGATGTACAACAATGTAGTCTTTAAGTACAATTGTAAATTGCCCTTCCCCTCCATGACAAAAGGGAATATCTACCACCAAAAATGCACAATTTGCAATTTTTTTTACCAAAATGTGTGATTTTTTCTCCCCAAAAAGTTCAAATATATGCAATATTAAAAACATTTTTACTGTTTTTCTTTTATATTTTCTTGCAAATTTTTGCGACGGCCTATTTTCTATACTTTTTTAACATGGATTGCATTGCAGATCATTATGGATTCTTTGATTATAGTGAAAAATTCAGGTTTTTGGAAAATAAGTAGGCCTACTTGAAAAATGGTTATTTTGGGTAAATCTTAAAATTATACCCAAAATGTGCAATTTTCAGCACATCACACATTTTCCATGTCCTTAGTTATAGTTAGGGGCTCATAACTAAGGTTTTTCAAGTCTATATTTTCCTTTATTTTCCCTGATGATTTTTCCATTCAAAGTGTGTAATTATATCCGTACACATTTCATTGACATTATTTTCTGTCCTTCCTTTCCTTGAACCGCTCCTAGATTGTTTCCCTGGAGGTGTATTTTGGCTTAGTATAGGTCAAGTCGATAAGAACAAACTGCTGATGAAGGTACAGAACCTATGCGCTAGACTAGACCAGGAACCGAACCCACCACCTTACAATATAGATGAAGGAAAAGACAGATTACGCACCATATTCTTAGAGCAACATCCCAGGTAAGCAGTGTGATCATGATGAGGACCATTCAAGTGGAATGGCTCTTTATGAGAATTCTGTATTTTTGTACAAATATTCCAACATTAGTACAGTATTGATAAAATCATGGATGTCTATGGGAAAATCTTGCTATTTTTTTAAAGAAGTATTTTGTGATTCTAGCATCCTCTTTTTATGACATTTTTTCAGTATATTTTATGTCCATGAAAAAAGCTTATTCCCCGCAGCATTTCAGTTGTTTCCGATTGTGCGTTGGTGACTTACGCATGATTATGTGTATTACACTGCTCCATAGGCCACTGTGTTATAATTTTGTTCTGTATTAACAGAATGTAAATATACAAATTTGATGATATTTTTGCCAATAATTTTTTGGCACATAAACATGTAATATTTTATAGCCAGAGCTTTCTGATGGTAGAAAAATCTCAACTTTTTTTTAGAAAAGTGGGTGGGAAGGGATGAGTCTGTGGGTTACAAAATACCCTTTAAAGTTTTGTTTTTTTAATTGCCACACAGCAATCTAGGCTAGCTACATATTATGGTCCCCATTAAATTTAATGATAATAATAAACATAAATTTATAAAGCGTCCAAGGTAAAATAACTTCATACAGGGTGTATCAAAATGATTGGTACCGAGAACTTCTCATTTTTACTGATTTTTTTTACTATTTGCTGTACCAGTTTGGAGTAAATTGTTTAAATATTTGCAATTATAGTAGTTTTATCTTCTCTAAGAATTTTAGATCATAAAGATAGCACATTCTGTTCAGAAGTTACATGATTCTAAAGGAAAGTAGGTGGTTTTACACTTTTCATCGTAACGCTGGATCAGTAGCGCACCATTTTCAAAGCTCTATTTTACTACAAATACCTTGTTTGTTGAAAATAATGCCTATTTCTTCATTCATAATACATATATAAATGTTCTAATCAATATTTATTGGTTGAGAGTAATATTATTGACTTGAATAATTTTGGTGGGGTGAAAGAAGTTTGTGTATCAACACCTTCCAGGGCGGTAATTTAAATTGTAGTATAAGATGCATTTAAGATTACTAAGTACGAGTAGATGGTGTTGCAGAATGGCTATAGACTGTAGACAGTGTAGGTTTGACCTGGTAAAAGTTATTGGAATGGCTCCACAGTATTCCACACTTTAGCGAACATTCATAGTAAAGAATTACTGGTTACCTCAACAAAGAAGTGCAGAGAAGATTTAGAAGACAGTTTCCAATAGCAAGAAGTATCCCATGCAAACATGCTATAACTTGCAATGTTTCAAATTTGATATGGGCAGTTACAGAATGGATCCATCCCAGGTGTTAAGTTCATTCACTAATGGCTTCACCTCACACTGCCAGAGTCGTTAGTCAGGGACGTCAGGAAGTGTAAAGCAAGTATGTTATGTAGACTGAGGTGAAATATTGAAGAGCATGTATACATGCAATAAATAGTTCAAGCAGTGAACCTATCCATCTTGTGTTGTGTAAGTAAAACCATGATTACGTCGATTTTCGTTTAGATGACAATATATAGCTCTCAGATGCATCAACCTATTATCTTCAGATTATTAGATCAATAAGTTAACATATGTCCCTTTCTATTTATAGTACAAAAATTATATTAATTAGCCATTTTATATTTTTGATATATTTTTGAAAATGTCACATAGCCCGGTACCAATCATTTTGATACACCCTGTATCACTGATGCTGTGATAATGCCAATATTTATGTCTTTGTTTATAGATCTCTGCTAGTTCTGGATGATGTATGGTCTGTCAAAGTTGCCAAGACATTTGACATTCAGTGTAGGGTCTTAGTTACAACACGAGATAGCAGTATAACGGATCAAATCTCAAGTAAGCTGGGGGTATAGATAAATGGGGATCTTCTGTGTATCTCAATACATGGGCTGATGGGAACATAATCAGAAAAATAAAATAAATAAATGTAGATATTTATATAGCGCTTTATGCCGTAAACAGCCTCAAAGCGCTTTACATTTATTCCGCCGTCATTAGAATGTCGGAACCACGTTTGCAGCCTACATATGGCGCAGGGTTCATCAGTACGTCGACTGTGACTACCCCTAACAGCTTCCCATTGCACCTGGGTGGGGTAAGGCAAGCGAGGCAAAGCGCCTTGCCCAAGGGCGCAACACGGTGGTGGGACGGGGACTCGAACCCGCGCACGTCAAGCAAGCTCTAAGATTATGAGTCCAAGGCCGTAACCATTGGGCCACTGTGTCCTCAAAAAAGTACATACTGTGATTCGGGAAAAGAATTTTACCAGATCCTGTAGATTCTCTCCCAAAGTAGTGTATAAACCTAAAATACTTAGATTCTCACAATTCTTGTTCGCTGAATCTTTGTGAGAATAAATTCTTGGATTCACAATCAATTTCTGCATGTCAAACAAGGTGTACAGGAACAGCCCATATGAGTTTGGAGTGTCATTAGTCTGAACAGGTTTAAAGTTTGGGTTTAGGGCATTTTAGGTTAGGATTAGGGTTAGAGATTGAACGTTCACCCAAAAGTTCCTTTCATACATATATGATTTATGAATCGAAAAAGGTCCATTAACGTGTATGTGTGTTGTGAAATATATTGCAAGTGTACTGTGCACAAAAAGTATCAGAACACTTGAAACCAAAGCAATATCTTAAAAGCTCTTATAGACACTAAATGTACCAAATACAAAAAATGTGAAGTAATTTATAGATGAGTAATTTTGTTCTGCATATTTTGATACCTCATTTGGCCCGAACCAGCTTTATTTCGCCGATCAAACTTTATTTCCCCAAGTTATACAGAATTGAATCGAAAAAAAGAGAGCTTTTCAGAAATGACAAACTTGGGCTATTTCCTCCTTCAGGGTGATTCCATTTGGCTATTCTAACGGGCTCATTATAGCGTGACAGAGCAACACTCACTCACTGTGCTCATAATTAGCATGTTTCGAGAGAAGCCTATGTAAATTTTGTCACTTTTTGAAATACTCTCTTTTTTTATTTATATTGCTTTAACTTGGGATAATCTATTGACTACTTCATTTGGTAAATTAGGTTTAGTGTCTTCAAGTTATTGCTTTTGTTTTAAGTGTTTTGTTTTAAGTATTATTATTAGGTGAAGCGGAGGTATGGTACAGGAAATTAGCACGCGCGAATTGTCTTACTGGGTGAAGCCGAAACGAATTTATCATACCACTAAGTCATTCTAAATATTGAAATAATTACGTTTTTAAACATTTTGATTGTTGAAAATTAGGCAAAACATTGCAAAAATTAGATGACTGCTTCGTGTATTACGTATCCTGTGCATTTTACACGCCCGGTTTACGCGAATTCCCTTTATACGCGTACCTTGCCGTAAACGCGTATCATGCCTGCGAATTACGCTCTCATTGACTAGATATAAAGCGTACTGACTAGATACGAAAATATATCCGCTTAGCGGTGTTCTTTGATGTTTCCCTTATGATAAACATGTGTCACCAGTATGATGTGTATGTCACATGCTTTTATGAACCATACACTTTATCCCTGTAAATTCTATAGATTCTAAAATAGTCAACTTCATGCATGATTTGGTCATGTTTGTCTCAACAGGTGAAGTACACAAAGTATCACTTGAGAGTGGTTTTAACGAAACCCAAGCTCTGGAAACCTTAGCATTGTGGACGGAAAGAACTGTTGCTACCCTACCACCCCAAGCACACGAGATCTATAAAGCTTCCAAAGGGTCGCCATTAGTAATATCACTCATAGGGAGCCTGCTTAAAGATCACCCTCATAGATGGGAGTCTTACTTGAAGAAGCTGCAGGAGAAGAAGTACAGTCGTCTGCGGAAGGCGTCGTCTTACGAATACGAGAGTGTGGATGAGGCTATGGGGATGAGTCTGGAACAGCTGGCCAAAGATTCAAAGGATTTGTACTCGGACTTTGCCATCTTTGATGAGGATGTCAAAGTACCAGCCAAGGTTAGTTGCTTACAGAGATATTCACCTGAAGAAATGTGTGACGTGATCTGATCTACTCAGACCAAAGGTTAAAGTTTGAAAAAATTCAGTTATTACCATATTTCTAACTTACTTAGTACCTAAGCTTACTGATGTTGTAAATCCCATGTACTTGCCGTAATTTTGCTAAGTTCATGAACGGTTTATATCATATGTGAATTTTCTTGTTTTTTTTAAATTGTTTTTAATGTTTTATATTGTTGTGTGTTGTTTGTGTTATTTTGTTTCTTGTCGCATATAACATGGGTAAATCATTCGGTGTTAAAACACTGCTCTCTCATGATGCCCAGGGGCTATGGAAGGGCGTGTGGACAGCCACTCATTACCCTTGTCGGAACTGACTGCAAGAGCTTTGTCATCACCTGTATCTGCCCCACAATCTAAATGCAGTAATGGAGAGAGCAGATAATTGAATATAAATTATAATCAGTTTTAATTTTGTGACTTCAATTGTCAGAAAATTTGCAAAATGTTTTTAGCCTATTTTACCTCAAATTGCAAAACTATTGAAATTAGTGCTAACTAAAAAGATTAGCAATGTTTCATTTGGCTAAACAGGGTAACATTGTTTTAATCCCAAACAATTAGTGCTGTATTTTCCTGTCATCAGGATTAGTCACATGTTGTATTTATTCAATTGCCATAACCACCTCTAATCTTTTATAGGTACTAAGTATTATGTGGGATGAAGATCTTGAGACTGTTGAAGATGAGATGTATAAACTGGTGCAGAAATCGCTACTCAGACAAGAATGGGATGATGACCTGCTGTGTATGACATTCTCAGTACATGACCTACAACGAGACTTTCTCAAACAGAATACTGAAAATCAACGGGTAAGTGAAATGGGTGGAATGGTGGATGGAATGGGCTATTCCAGTTGAAATTCATACACCTCCATATGGAAGACATGACCTTAATCTTCCACACAGGGGGTGTAGATTTCAAATGGAACCCCCATTCAGGTAAATCCATTTGAAATTTACACTCCCTGTGTGGGAGATTATAAAGGTCATGTCTTCCATAGAGGGTGTATGGATTTCAACTGGAATAGCCCAAAGACCCTAAACAAATCGGCAAGCCTTACAATCAATCTTACGCTTGATCT
Source organism: Amphiura filiformis (assembly GCF_039555335.1). Taxonomy (NCBI): domain Eukaryota; kingdom Metazoa; phylum Echinodermata; class Ophiuroidea; order Amphilepidida; family Amphiuridae; genus Amphiura; species Amphiura filiformis. Next base: position 46,469,104 of record NC_092633.1, on the reverse strand, counting down.
ACCATGCATAAGGCTAAAAAAAAAATTCTTATGCCTCAAAGCCCATGGCAGTTTAAAAACTAAATGGGGATTGATGTGTTTTTTTAAAGATTTTCATATTTTCATTTTTCGCAAAGATTTTTTTAAAACAAAATTTTGAATTAAGATGTTATTTTTATTTTCGAGTGTTCAGGATAAAATTGTGGTTGATTTACACAATTGAAGTACAAATATCAATAGTTTTATAACTAAACAATGCGAGTATTAAATCAAGTAACTTTTCTTCCAAATTTGTCTCAGAATTTCATGATTTTATGGCAAAAACTAACAAAAAAAGAAGGAAATAAAAAATGAATTTGCCGTGCCCACATGGGCTTTGAGACATAACCATTTTTTTATTAGCCTAAACGCCTATTCAATCAATCATAAGATCAGTTTTATTTGTGAAATGGGCCCCTGTTTTACCCAATGTTTAGCTGGAAAAAGGTTGTAATAGCTCATTATAACCAATCAAGTAAATTTTCTTCCAAATTTGTCTCCGAATTTCATGATTTTACGGCAAAAAAAAAAAACTAAAAAAAATGCAATAAAACATGATTTTGCCGTTTCAGCTGACATGGACGTGCTAAGAAACACTAACACGCACGTGTACTTTGAGAATAACAATTTTTTTATTAGCCTTAACTCCTATTAAATCAAACATAAGATCAGTCGTAACTTAGTATTTGTGAAATGGGCCCCTGTTGCAATGTTTAGCTGGAGAAAGGTTGTAATAACTCATTATAACCATATACTGTGACCATCCAAAAATCCTTACAGCATGACACCTGCTACCAACTGTCAACATTTGTTAACCAATGTTCTAGGGTAAAGGTCACTTCCTGGAAAGCTGGATTGAACATGGTCATCTGATGTAATATCTGGGTCATATATTGTCAGGGACATTGAACTCTTAGCTGTCAAGAAGAATAATATTGCTTAACACTTGGAAAGACCTGTGTTTGTGCAACTTGTACTCAACTAAGATTAGCCACATTTTTGAACCAACTTGGCATTCAATTTCCAATTGTTTGTGCGCTTCACATGGATTTGTTCCGTTAAAGAAGTGCTGTTACTAGATTTTCATAAATGAGAGGGGATAGGAGGTGCAAAATGTAGTGTAAGGAAAAAACCTGGACCACATCTTGTAGAAACCTGTATACGCTGGCGAAGTGACGTAGTTAGTCGGATTAACTACCATAGCAATTGATGAATACAATTTTGAATATTTTGCCCCGCACTACAACATTCATGCGGTACCGATGTATTGAACCATAGATGACAAAGAAATTCTAATCACTTGCACCTGTAAGATTAGTCTCTTTGAAAAGAGCGGTATTGTATTCAATCTATTATATGATTGAAGACAGGTGATTAGTGCAATCTGCTTGTAGTGCTGAGCGATCTATTCAAAAATTGTATTCATCCATTGCTATGGTAGTTAATCCGATTATGATGTCACTTCGTCAGCGTATAAAGTCTGAGATCATTGTGCTATTCCAGTTGAAATCCATACACCCCCTATGGAAGACATGACCTTCATCTTCCACACAGGGAGTGTGAATTAAATGGGACCGCCTAAATTGGTGATTCCATTTGAAATCTACACCCCCTGTGTGTGAGATTTATAAGTAATAGTCTTCAATTGGGGGTGTGTGCATGGATTTCAACTGAATAACCCATTTGGGTGCTCCAGGGGTGCTGATTTAGTCAAAGATCTTATACTATGAGATAAGACACTCCGTACAATTAACGTGCAAACGGCATATGCCGATGCGAGGACAGAAAATGTGACTCTCTTGCTAGTCTCCCACACAACCAGCTAATTATGCGGTCCTGACACTTGTCGTTCATAACCGCCAGGACCACATAATTAACCGGTTGTGCAGGAGACAAGCACGAGAGTCACATTTTCTGTCCTCCGGAGTGTCGCGTGCTTGATGTAGTCCTGACTGAACTGGTATTTGTAATTTCATACAACTAGTCCAAAAATTTCCACTTACTTGCAGACGTTTCGGAAACTCACAGTTTCCTTTATCGATGCTATTGTTGCAGTGACGATCTGTGTACAGCAGATGATTTTTGCTGCTTAGCAATCGAGTTGCCAGTTGATTTCTCAGCTATCAGATCGTCAAAGACGTGACTCAAGTTGTATTGCCCTCGCCTCGGTTCATGGTTTTCCCCGCTTTCTGATGGTGATTGCCTCCTTAATCCATCTCTTATATCTATCACTCTCTTTGCCTACGATTCTGGCCTCCTCCCAATTGATGACGTGGTTGTTGTCTACTATGAAATTACAAATACCAGTTTAACATGAACAGTCCTGATGAACATCTTCAAGAAGTCCTGACTGAGTTTTATAACACTATGGTGAAATCATCCTAGAGGGCAGTAGCAGGACAACTTTGCTATTATGCCCCTCGAAAACTTTTTCTGGACAAAATTATGAATGTTCTTTACAATCATCAAGATACACACCAACTTTAAAAACATAAGGGGGGGGGGGAAGGTTTGTCTCAAAAGAAAAAAAAAACCCTCTTACGTTACCACATTTTTTTTTTTGCATCTATAAACAGCAACTTCACGTCAAGTTAGTCAAGAGTTATTACCGGATCTGCGGAGGAAAGTACCACGAGCTTGAAGACGACTCGTACGTTCACCAATATCTACCTATGCATATGGGTCAGGCTCTGATGACAGATCAACTCAAGGTTTTATTGCACAGTCTAGAGTGGCTCAAGGCCAAGATTAATATAGTAGGTCCGTCTGCAGTACTCGGCGATTTTATCAAGTATGCTCATATGTTAGAGTGCGAGGTAAGATGTAATGTTGGCTCCCATTATTTGCAGTGTATAATCTGATATCGACTGCTCAGTGCCAGAAGTGGGTAAGTATAGTGCAATAGCTGCCTTGTGAACATTTGGCAATTTACTCATCTACACATGGCAGTTACACAGGGCAGCTATTGCACTTACACACTCCTGGCACTGAGCAGTGAATTATGTTTTTATTTTATCCTTCTACAAAATAGAATGCTTTGAGCTATGTATTATTTGTATGGTATTCAATTTTGCATACTAAACACAGCCAAATTAAAAAGTCTCCACTAGTTCCATCCCCATTTAATCAGAGTCTGATGAGTTTATGGTAAAATAATTTATATAATAATTTTCTATACAATTTCCTTCGAAGGTTGATACCAAATTTGATATCAAAAGTTTAATCATCGTGAGCATAGCAGCCGTTGTTTGAAAATTCGTGCAATTTTAAAAATGATAAATTACCAATTGATCACGCAAAAGCCAATGCATGGTATCAGATTATTATGTGGCCTGAAGCAACCCGTACAGGGATCATTGTACACTTGCCTGCTCACAATTGAAAGAGCGGGGTATTTGATTTGCATTTTGACATGCATGGGTAAACCTTTAACCTGCCGGCCTATTCAGGCGACGTAATTCTTGGCACTCAAGCTAGCTCAGCTACGTGATACAATTCCCTATGTCATTTTTAAAATTGCACGAATTTCCAAACAACGATGATTAAACTTTTGATATCAAATTTGGTATCAACCTTCGAAGGAAAGTGAATAGAATATTATTATATAAATTATTTTACCATAAACTTATCAGACTCTGATTAAATGGAGATGGAACTAGTGGAGACTTTTTATTTTGGTTGTGTTTATACTGTGTGATGAGTTTGCAAAGGGTATATATGACCCCAACACAGAATTGCTTCATATTGTGCTAACTAAGTAACCCCTATAGTTTAAGGGCAGTTAGAGAAGTCAGCTGTTGTGACTTAGTCGAATTGTTGTATCTTGTGAATACTCTGACAAAAATAGTTATTTTGAAGCAGGCTTGACAAAGAATTAAAATATCAGAGTCACACTTTTGTAGGTCTTACGGTTCTTGAGTCATGATGTAAAGAATGCAAAAATGAAACATCTTCATAAAATACATGTCTCATGAACTACAATATATTAACCATTTTTTTTTTTTTTTATGACCATGACTACTCTGACACACATTAAGTGAACAAAATATTTCATCAAAAGTATCATTTGTGACACGACCTGGTCCATGGGGGCCAAAGGAGGCATTTTTGAAAATTGAGCTACTGCAATTATTACATAATACATACAATAGTCTATCATTTACTGAAAACACCAAAGGTCTAGCATACTTGGTTCTAAAGTTATGAAGCTTTTCTATTTCCTTACTGTTTGTTTTTTACTCCATATTTTTACCGTTATCTCAGTTTCAAATTTGCCGCCTTTGGCCCCCATGGACCAGATCGTTTGACATATTGTCACAGACCAGGGGTTTGGGAAAATTGGAATAAAAAGTCGGACTTGCGACGAAGTCCGACAATTCCCTGGCCGTGGGTAGCGTGGCCTTAAAATTGAAAAATATGAAGGGGAATCAAGTGCCTAATTTATACTCTTGACCTTGAGACGAAATAAATTCACCCTGAATCTAGGTTTTACAGTTCAGTAAATTTATTAATTATTTTTGAATTGCAAAAATATAAATATAAATATAAATTTAAATAGCAAATTCAATTTCTCTGGTATAATGGAACCAGGGACACAATATTTGAGATTTGTTTCTCACATAAAATAACGATTCAACATGAAAAAAAAAAAAAATAAATTCCCGATTAATCAATCGGCTTATTACTTTTCAAGTAATTTGTCAATATTATAACTGACCAATTTGTGAAACCCTAAATACCCCAAGTGCTGATCGATAAAATGCACCGACCAACACCCTTTCTAAATTTTGGATGAAAGTTGATTAATAAAAATTATTGATCAATCAATTTCTAATAATCAATCTGATCAAGTGTGAAACCCTAAATACCCCAGTGCTGATCGATAAAATGCACCGACCAACACCCTTTCAAAATTTTGGATGAAAGGTTATTTATTAAAATTTATCGATCAATCAATTTCTAATAATCAATCTGATCAAGTGTGAAACCCTAAATACCCCAGTGCTGATCGATAAAATGCACCGACCAACACCCTTTCAAAATTTTGGATGAAAGTTGATTAATAAAAATTATTGATCAATCAATTTCTAATAATCAATCTGATCAAGTGTGAAACCCTAAATACCCCAGTGCTGATCGATAAAATGCAATCACCAACACCCTTTCAAAATTTTGGATGAAAGTTGATTAATAAAATTATTGATCAATCAATTTCTAATAATCAATCTGATCAAGTGTGAAACCCTAAATACCCCAGTGCTGATCGATAAAATGCAATCGACCAACACCCTTTCAAAATTTTGGATGAAAGTTGATTAATAAAAATTATTGATCAATCAATTTCTAATAATCAATCCGATCAAGTGATCGGTAAATACCTTCCAATAAAATCAATCAACCCGACCGATCAATTGAATCGATCATTTCCTTTCAAAAATTTGGATGAAAGTTGATTAATAAAAATTATTGATCAATCAATTTCTAATAATCAATCCGATCAAGTGATCGGCAAATACCTTTCCAATAAAATCAATCAACCTGACCGCTCAATTGAATCGATCATTTCCCTTTCAAAATTTTTATGAAAGTTGATTAATAAAAATTATTGATCAACCAATTTCTAATAATCAATCCGATCAAGTGATCGGCAAATACCTTTCCAATAAAATCAATCAACCTGACCGATCAATTGAATCGATCATTTCCCTTTCAAAAATTTGGATGAAAGTTGATTAATAAAAATTATTGATCAATCAATTTCTAATAATCAATCCGATCAAGTGATCGGCAAATACCTTTCCAATAAAATCAATCAACCTGACCGTTCAATTGAATCGATCATTTCCCTTTCAAAAATTTGGATGAAAGTTGATTAATAAAAATTATTGATCAATCAATTTCTAATAATCAATCCGATCAAGTGATCGGCAATTACCTTTCCAACAAAATCAATCAACCTGACCGTTCAATTGAATCGATCATTTCCCTTTCAAAAATTTTGATGAAAGTCATGAAAGTTGATTAATGACAATTATTCATCAATCAATTTTCAATTTAAACAAAGTTTAAGCTTATAAAACCATTTTTGTTGTCTCCAAAATTTTGTGACGGCCACAAACTCATGTGCTAAAATTTTCAGCACCCGAGGTTAATTTGTTTCTCGAGAAAACCAGACACCAACATTCATGAAGACGATCATGACATTGTTGATTATTCAAATTGAATTAAGCAACTTAATTTTCCAACAAAAATGTCACTTCACATCGAAATGACCACAAAATAATTTGTATGTGCTTCCGCGGATGGTACAAATACAAAAAGTGCAAATCTTAATCTTACCAAAAATATACCACCAATCAATTCAAAACATCCAAATAATACACAAATCAATTTTCGGAATTCCGAATAAAGAAGCCACAGCATTCAAAACGCCGTGGACTTTTTAAATTTTGAGGCAAATACAAAAAGTGCAATTCTTAAGCTTAACAAAAATATGACATCAATCAATTCAAATAATCAAAATATGCGCAAAGCAATTTTCGGTATCACCGAATGAAGAAGCCACAGCATATCACAACGCCGTGGACTTTTTAAAATTTGAGGCAACGGTGTCTGAGTTTCTCGCAAAACAACAACAATTTTTCCCCATTTTCTATTTGTGTCCCGTAATAGAACGCCAATATAATTCCTCACACATCTCTGATAATATTTTCAAACATGGATAAATGGAGGGGCAGTCAGTCAGTGGAACAGATTTTAAGGTTTACGACACTTACCAAACCATCACTTCTGTATGGCGAAAGGCTTTGGACATGATGGACGCCATTTTGTTTTCTCAAAATTTCACACGTGTTTATATTTTAAAACACATTTCTTTTTGCTTTCTCGACGTTGGTCGAGCTAAAATTTTTGACTAAACTTGTGTAGGGAATTCACTCTCAAGGTGGAGTTATTCCTACACTAAATTTTTGATGAAAAACCTATAAAACAAATTGAAACATTTTAAAGCAAAACCAGACGCATGTCTCTAGCCCACTTAACGACCGACAGAACTGATCTGATCTGTTTCAGACCCGGATGTCACGGCGATTTCGCCGCTCTTACTTCCACTTTACTCCCTCCCTATTTGTGAAAGGGCAAGTTCCACTGACTCAATATTTAGAGGAAAGGACATTCACAATATACTTGCTCCCGTACATGAATAAAAAAAATATGAACACGAACAACCTGGCCAGGGAGTTTGGACACAAAACGGAACAGCCCCAATCGATTGGTACAGGATTTCGGTGACCAATCAGGGTTTGCTCTGAACAAAAGATTGATCAATCCAGAGGATTTTGGCTACCAATCAGAATTTGTCCTGAACAAAAGAGGTTTACCGCCAAAAATCGGGACTATCCCTATTTAACATAAAACTTTTAAAACCGGAAAACAACTTCTTGACAAATGTCCCCTCCCCACCAAGACGCGTCTCGCGTCACCAACACACATAAATATCACAAAGTAGTAATGTATGAAATCTCTTTAAAAAAATGCATGTATATTCCTTTAAGAAAAGGCATGAATGTCCCTTTAAGAACATATTTCTTTGTAAATCTGCCATTAATTGTCAATTGCAATTAATAGTAAATTTGTAATAATCATTAAATATTTATCCAAGTGTTCATTAATAATTACCATGGCAATAATTTAAAAACCTGCCATTTATTGAGTGTCTCAATAAATGGCAAATTTGTAAGAAACACTCCTAACATAATTCATTTTCAAGTGTTCCTGTCCATGGCATTGAAATGTATCAGAGTTCATTTTGTATTAAAGTTCATAAATCGATGACATAATCTCCACTCATCATCCAAGCTGGTTGTCTTCTTGTCTTCTGTTGGCGGCGCAGAACAGGTGTACTGTTTATTTGCCTTTGAGGGGTAAGGGACTTGGGATTTTTGTCATCAACATCTGAATCTGATGATTTCTGACACAGTTCATTGCTCATTTCACTGGTAACACCTGCAGCTTCACTGTTATGTGACGAAACTTGAACTTGCGTTGAAGAGATGTCGACCATTGATGAATCTGATGAGAGTTGTTCATCATTTACAGCTGCAATTGCGACTGTAGATGTTTCTGGTGATGAAACTTCGTCACCCGACGCCACCACTGAAGACGGAGACTGATCTGTCTCAATGTTCATTAATTGGTTCGCCACTGATGTTTCTGGTGACAAATTTTCGTCACCCGACGCCACCACTGAAGACGGAGACTGATCTGTCTTTATGTTCATTAATTGGTTCGCCACTGATGTTTCTGGTGACAAATTTTCGTCACCCGACGCCACCACTGAAGACGGAGACTGATCTGTCTCAATGTTCAATAATTGGTTCGCCACTGATGTTTCTGGTGACAAATTTTCGTCACCCGACGCCACCACTGAAGACGGAGACTGATCTGTCTCAATGTTCATTAATTGGTTCGCCACTGATGTTTCTGGTGACAAATTTGCGTCACCCGACGCCACCACTGAAGACGGAGACTGATCTGTCTCAATGTTCATTAATTGGTTCGCCACTGATGTTTCTGGTGACAAATTTTCGTCACCCGACGCCACCACTGAAGACGGAGACTGATCTGTCTCAATGTTCATTAATTGGTTCGCCACTGATGTTTCTGGTGACAAATTTTCGTCACCCGACGCCACCACTGAAGACGGAGACTGATCTGTCTCAATGTTCATTAATTGGTTCGCCACTGATGTTTCTGGTGACAAATTTTCGTCACCCGACGCCACCACTGAAGACGGAGACTGATCTGTCTCAATGTTCATTAATTGGTTCGCCACTGATGTTTCTGGTGACAAATTTTCATCACCCGACGCCACCACTGAAGACGGAGACTGATCTGTCTCAATGTTCATTAATTGGTTCGCCACTGATGTTTCTGGTGACAAATTTTCGTCACCCGACGCCACCACTGAAGACGGAGACTGATCTGTCTCAATGTTCATTAATTGGTTCGCCACTGATGTTTCTGGTGACAAATTTTCGTCACCCGACGCCACCACTGAAGACGGAGACTGATCTGTCTCAATGTTCATTAATTGGTTCGCCACTGATGTTTCTGGTGACAAATTTTTACGTCACCCGACGCCACCACTGAAGACGGAGACTGATCTGTCTCAATGTTCATTAATTGGTTCGCCACTGTTTCTGGTGACAAATTTTAAGTCACCCAACGCCACAGCACCAAGAGGGACTTGGGAAAGGGAAGGCACGTCAACTGTACACCCATTCATGACTTCGTCCTCTTCTGATATGGTACTGGTATTCACATTGTCCTCTTCTGTCTGGTTTTCTTGAGGTTCGTCTTCCCTGTTTTCATGCACTTTACCAGTCGTTCTTAATACACATGGTTTCAACCGATCATAATGAACTACACTACTTTTACCATTTGGCAATTTGATCATGTAATTGGAAGTAGAATATTGGCGTTCTATTACACATGGCCCATTCCAAAAACATTGAAGTTTTGGTGTTACCCCCCGTTTTCTAGTTTCTGTGTACAACCACACAGTATCTCCAGTTCTGTAGGGTCTTCCGTGGGCTTTTGTGTCGTATACCCTTTTTTTTCTCACCTGGGCTGCTTGCATATTATTTCTGGCAACCTCAAAGGCAACTTCCAGTTTATTTCTAATATTAAGGGCATAAGATGAAGGCGACTCAACTGTTTCACCTGGTGGTGGAGCTATTAGAACATCCAATGGCAAAGAAATTTCCCTCCCAAACATCAACAAATTTGGCGACGCGCCTGTTGACTCTTGCTCGCTTGCTCTGTAAGCCATAAGAACAAATGGAAGGTGTTCATCCCAATCCGTTTGGTCATTTGACACATACATTGATACCATGGTTTCTAAAGTCGCATTCATGCGCTCAACCAAGCCATCAGACTGTGGGTGATAAGCAGTAGTTCGCGTCTTATCTATAGACAACAAGCGACATACTTCTTGAAAAAGCGTACTCTCAAAATTTGCTCCTTGATCTGTATGTACTGTTAACGGTACTCCATAGCGACATATGAATTCAGTAGTTAGCGCTTGGGCCACTGTCTCAGCCTTTTGATCTGGCAACGGTATCGCCTCTACCCATTTGGTAAAGTAATCCATAATTACCACAATATATTTGTTGCCATTCTTAGACTGAGGCAGTGGTCCTAAAATATCTAAAGCTATGCGTTCTAATGGTGCGCCAACTTGACAAAGTTTCATAGGAGCCCGTCTTCGCTTCCCTGTTGGACGCTTTTCTAGTTTGACAAGCTACACAACTTCTGACATAATCATTCACATCTCTACGATAACTTGGCCAATAATATGATTTTCTGATTTTACCCAGAGTTCTCCTCTGTCCTAAATGACCCGCTGTTCTAGTATCATGAGCAAATATCAACACTTCATTCTTTAATGCTTGAGGAATTACAAATTGTACATATGTTACTCTTGATGATGAAATATATTTTCTATACAACACTCCCTCTTTCAAAGTCAACTGATCCCACTGGCTCCATAATATCTTTGAAAAACGATCCAAACCAGAAACAGCTTCCAATGTAGGACGAGTAGAACTCTTTTTCAAAAGATCTATTATTGGTGAAATCGAGTATCTTGTTTTTGAGCTAATGCAAGGGACTGGGAATCTAATCCTGCAAGACTGAATGCACCAGTACATGTACACACTATTGACTTTATGTCCTTGGAACTACCTGTGTGAGAAACTGAACAACACCTTGCCGAGTCACATCTATCTGCTTCATACACATCGGGATGTCGTGAGAGTGCGTCTGCATTATTATGTTTTTTATCAGGCCTATGTTCAATTTCAAATTCAAACATTGCAAGAACTTCGAACCACCTTGCTACTTGACCATCTATCTCCTTGAAATTTGATAACCACCTTAAAGAACCATGATCTGTTCTAAGTCTGAATGTTCGCCCATACAGGAAATGGCGAAAATGTTTAACAAATGAAACTGCTGCCAACATTTCTCTCCGTGTTACATCGTATTTCCGTTCTGATTTGGAAAGTTTCTTACTGCATAGGCGATAACTCTTTCCTTTCCATCTTGAACCTGTGACAATACACTCCCTATACCATCTCCACTTGCATCAGTGTCCAATATAAAACTCTTGGAAAAATCCGAAATGCTAAAATTGGGGAGGTTGTTAGATGAGTTCTCAATTCCTCAAACGCTTTTTGACATTTTTCGGTCCAAATGAAAATAGTATCTTTCTCTGTGAGACGATGTAGAGGTGCTGCTATTGTAGAAAATGATTTCACAAAACGTCTATAATAGGAACACAGACCTAAAAATTGTCTGACTTCTTTCACATTTGTAGGTACCTTCCAATTTCTAACTTTGTCAATTTTCTTTGGATCTGTTGATACTCCATCACGTGAAATAATATGACCTAAGTATAGAACTCGTGTTTTTAACAAATCACACTTTTTGGGTTTAAGTTTAAGCCCTGCTTGTTCAAGTCTAGTAAATACAGTTTCCATCCTTGTAAGATGATCTTCAAAGGTCTTACTAAAAATAATGATGTCATCCAAATAGACCAGACAAATTTGCCATTGCAACCCTGATAACACACGCTCCATAAGGCGCTCGAAAGTCCGAGGCGCATTTGTCAAACCAAATGGGAGTACGTTGAACTCATAAAGTCCCGTACCAGTGGAAAATGCTGTTTTCTGTCTGTCTTCTGGGGCAACTTCTATCTGCCAATAACCCGAGGTCAAATCTAATGTAGAAAACCATTGTGAACCTGATAGAGCGTCTAAAGTATCATCTATCCTAGGAAGTGGATACGAATCCACTCGGACATTCAAATTAATTTTGCGAAAGTCAACACAAAATCGTAAAGTACCATCACTCTTCTTTGCAATTACTACTGGGGACTGCCATGGTGACTGAGAAGGACTAATGATGCCTTTTTGAAGCATACTCTGAATTTCATTTTCTACTTCTGCACGTTGATGAAAAGGCAAACGCCTAGGCGGCTGTCTTATTGGGGGACAATCACCTGTATTGATATGATGATATGCTAAAGACGTTCTCCCTGGTTCACTATTTTCTGAAAAAAACGATTTGTGTTTTTTAATCACATCCACCACCGCTTCTTTTTGATTATTATCTAAATCTGGGATTGTCCGATGTATTAACTCCTTTAAATCATCATTCACTATGTCTTTCTTCTGCTCTTTTGAATTTGTCTCAACAATATCTTGTAATGAATTATCAGTCTTGGATCTAACTTTATTCTCACTTACACCATATGAATTTGTATTCTTGAATTCATTTGAAGAACTACTTGTTTGTATTTCCTCAGTGTCTATGTTGTTAATTGTGTTACATGTACTTTCAAATAAATTGGTATCAATTTGGTCTTGTGTGTTTGCTTCATCACCATTCCCTAATGACTGTACTAACTCAGCAGGCTGTAACAATGCTACATTTGTACCTTGATAAAGTACCACTGGTTCACTAGAAAAATTTGCCAACCTCAAAGGAACTCTTGTGCAATCAAAATCAACCACTGACCTTGCAACAAGGACACCACTATCACGCTCAACAAATTGTTTAGTCGCTTCCACAATACCTATTCCTGCTGGCTTCCTACTAACAAGTCGACCTGGAATAATCAATTCCTGCCCTGGCTGAATGGTTGTAGTATTAAGTACAGCTACCCGACAACATTGGGAAGGAGATGTTTCAACTACTACTGGAATTTGTTTATCCATGATAGTAACTGTGCCCTTCCGTACATCTACAATTCCTCCAAAAGAATGCATAAAATCATTTCCTAAAATTCCAGCAGGTTCAATGTCAGCGACCAAAACTGGATGTTTAACCTGTACTTTCCCTAACTGCATATCAAGTTCTCCACATACACCATGTACTTTCAACACCTGACCATTTGCAGCTGCAATTGGGGGTAAATAAGGCTTAAGCTGATCAGTAATTTCCTTTGGAAATAATTCCCAAACCTTGGGATGAATCAAAGTGTCAGTTGAACCACTATCTACAAGCATCTTAATATCCTGCTTACCAATCCTAACCATTGCATAAATTGATTTCTTGACTACCTGGGCCTTGTTTGCAGTAGGTTGCTCATTGGCCCTGTCTTGGGCAACCGAACAGAGTTTAAATCTGCACCTGTTGACTGATTCCTTGAATTTCCTACAAAATAACCATCACGAACACTGGGAATACTATCAGCTGGATGAGGTAACGGACTACTATTCTGGACTTTATATCCACCGTTTGACATGTCCTGTCCATGTGTCTCCCTAGACATTTCACCATACATATTACTAGTCTGATTACCATTACTACAAGTTGTTTGACCATACATGTTACAAGTTGGACTACTATTCATATTACTACTGGTATTACCATGATTATTATGACTGGTTAGTGGTCCATATGCGTTACCAGCTGGAGGAACTGCATATTACCAGATGGTGGGACCTGCATGTTATTAGATGGAGGGATATACATATTTCCAGCTGGATTCATCCTTGGCCTATTATTCATCCATCCATATCGTGTGTTTGACAAGTGGGGACATTCGTTTTTGTAATGTCCAAAACTATAGCAATGATAACACTGCACCTGTGAACGTGGTCTTGGCCTACGTATTGGATAATAATCATTTGTCTGAACAGGAGCAATAGTACTCGGTTGATTGTTAGTAACAACCATGCCTTTTAATTGTTGAGTTATTTGTATCAAAGTCTGAACCTTCTCTGTCAAGTCATCTCTTTCTGCAGTTAATGAATCTATCTTTCTCTCTACTTTATACCTCCAAGCTTCTTCACTCTTCTTTTTAAATATATTTGTATTAGGGGTTTCCAAATCTGTGAGTCCTAATTTAGTGTTACCAGTCTCAAGTTCAGGTTGTGAAACAAAAGTTGTATTTTGGCCTATAATACTACTAGCCGCCACGCCTGCATCAAGAGGTTTACTATTCACTACTGGGGACGGTGCTAATAAATTATCAGCATTTTGCAGCGCTGCTGTTCTGCGAGCTAATGGATTTCGATCTTCATCAACTTGAATCAGTCCCTCCTCAAACCTTGCAGTCGCCAATGCTTCCGACATGGTTTTTGGTTGTTTTCGTCTTATCGCCATTCTCAATTGCTTATTTCCTTCTAAGGCTTCCACAAAATGGTCGATTGCAATGTCGTCTGCAACGGAATGAGGCGCATCTGGAAAAGCTTTAGCTGTTAGCACTCTAATCGCAGTAGCTAATGCAGACAAAGATTCATTAGGTTTACGACGTCTCTGTCTTAGTCGCAAACGATACGACTGCGCTGGGTCACACGGACTGAATCTACTACACAATTCATGCGCAATTATGTCGGCATCTGCACGCGACTCTTTGCTGAGGGAAGCATATATAATCGCAAAGCTTCGCCACGTAATGCACCTCCCATAAATTTAGCTTTTACTATTCCTTCCCACCTGTTAATTTCTGACATCAAATCAAAATGAACCAACCACGAAGTTAAATCTGTATCACCACTGTAGGGTTCTGGTTTGCAATTGGTGTTCCGATGTATTCTTGAATTATCACCGGGCAAAGAATTTGAATAACCATGGGGGATTATGGAAGTTTGCCTTTGAGTACCAGGGTTATGCAGCAGCCCATGCTCCACAGAAAAACCATCTGTTCCACTGACTGTTGTGGAGGAATATGAGTTTTCTTTAATACCCTTGGACGGGCTTGTGTATTTGTACATGCATCAGCCCTTACAGAATTTTTAACCTCTGTATCGGGATGAATTCTTTCATCCAGATACTCCCCATCTTGATCTGCAAGATATGAACCAGATTCACTTGCTTTTGCCACTCTATTTGCAAGGTCATGCAGATGTTGTTCAATTTCATCTTCCTTTTTAACATGGGATTGATCATATTGATGACCCAAAGTATTCATATTTACTTCATCTGCATTGAATCTAATTGCACCTTCCTCCATGAATGAAAGTGGAGTATAAGATAATTTGAAATTTGGTCCTTGTTTTGCCATTGTTTTTAATTTACTAAACAATGAAAATATTTCGTAACAGTGAGACAATTCAAATAAATCAAGCACTTGTATTTACTACCCTAAAATTTTGAAGGCCTTAAAGGTTTTTAAGATAATAAAAACCCAATGATATAAGGCTGAACTGGACAAATGCAGCTTTGCCGCTGTCACCAAAATTAAGGCCTGGTAATTGAGACAGACCGCTGCCACCAAAATTTATGTCACAGACCAGGGGTTTGGGAAAATTGAATAAAAAGTCGGACTTATGACGAAGTCCGACAATTCCCTGGCCGTGGGTAGCGTGGCCTTAAAATTGAAAAATATGAAGGGG
Organism: Amphiura filiformis; assembly: GCF_039555335.1. Taxonomy (NCBI): domain Eukaryota; kingdom Metazoa; phylum Echinodermata; class Ophiuroidea; order Amphilepidida; family Amphiuridae; genus Amphiura; species Amphiura filiformis. Next base: position 46,453,679 of record NC_092633.1, on the reverse strand, counting down.
AATCAAGTGCCTAATTTATACTCTTGACCTTGAGACGAAATAAATTCACCCTGAATCTAGGTTTTACAGTTCAGTAAATTTATTAATTATTTTTGAATTGCAAAAATATAAATATAAATATAAATTTAAATAGCAAATTCAATTTCTCTGGTATAATGGAACCAGGGACACAATATTTGAGATTTGTTTCTCACATAAAATAACGATTCAACACGAATCGAGACAAAAATAAATTCCCGATTAATCAATCGGCTTATTACTTTTCAAGTAAATTGTCAATATTATAACTGACCAATTTGTGAAACCCTAAATACCCCAAGTGCTGATCGATAAAATGCACCGACCAACACCCTTTCTAAATTTGGGATGAAAGTTGATTAATAAAAATTATTGATCAATCAATTTCTAATAATCAATCTGATCAAGTGTGAAACCCTAAATACCCCAGTGCTGATCGATAAAATGCACCGACCAACACCCTTTCAAAATTTTGGATGAAAGTTGATTAATAAAAATTATTGATCAATCAATTTCTAATAATCAATCTGATCAAGTGTGAAACCCTAAATACCCCAGTGCTGATCGATAAGATGATCCGACCAACACCCTTTCAAAATTTTGGATGAAAGTTGATTAATAAAAATTATTGATCAATCAATTTCTAATAATCAATCTGATCAAGTGTGAAACCCTAAATACCCCAGTGCTGATCGATAAAATGCACCGACCAACACCCTTTCAAAATTTTGGATGAAAGTTGATTAATAAAAATTATTGATCAATCAATTTCTAATAATCAATTTGATCAAGTGTGAAACCCTAAATACCCCAGTGCTGATCGATAAAATGCACCGACCAACACCCTTTCAAAATTTTGGATGAAAGTTGATTAATAAAAATTATTGATCAATCAATTTCTAATAATCAATCCGATCAAGTGATCGGTAAATACCTTTCAATAAAATCAATCAACCCGACCGATCAATTGAATCGATCATTTCCCTTTCAAAAATTTGGATGAAAGTTGATTAATAAAAATTATTGATCAATCAATTTCTAATAATCAATCCGATCAAGTGATCGGCAAATACCTTTCCAATAAAATCAATCAACCTGACCGTTCAATTGAATCGATCATTTCCCTTTCAAAAATTTGGATGAAAGTTGATTAATAAAAATTATTGATCAACCAATTTCTAATAATCAATCCGATCAAGTGATCGGCAAATACCTTTTCAATAATTTCAATCAACCTGACCGTTCAATTGAATCGATCATTTCCCTTTCAAAAATTTGGATGAAAGTTGATTAATAAAAATTATTGATCAATCAATTTCTAATAATCAATCCGATCAAGTGATCGGCAATTACCTTTCCAACAAAATCAATCAACCTGACCGTTCAATTGAATCGATCATTTCCCTTTCAAAAATTTTGATGAAAGTCATGAAAGTTGATTAATGACAATTATTCATCAATCAATTTTCAATTTAAACAAAGTTTAAGCTTATAAAACCATTTTTGTTGTCTCCCAAATTTTGTGACGGCCACAAACTCATGTGCTAAAATTTTCAGCACCGAGGTTAATTTGTTTCTCGAGAAAACCAGACACCAACATTCATGAAGACGATCATGACATTGTTGATTATTCAAATTGAATTGCGCAACTTAATTTTCCAACAAAAATGTCACTTCACATCGAAATGACCACAAAATAATTTGTATGTGCTTCCGCGGATGGTACAAATACAAAAAGTGCAAATCTTAATCTTACCAAAAATATACCACCAATCAATTCAAAACATCCAAATAATACACAAATCAATTTTCGGAATTCCGAATAAAGAAGCCACAGCATTCAAAACGCCGTGGACTTTTTAAATTTTGAGGCAAATACAAAAAGTGCAATTCTTAAGCTTAACAAAAATATGACATCTAACCATAAAAATAATCAAGATATGCGCAGATCAATTTTCGGTATCACCGAATGAAGAAGCCACAGCATATCACAACGCCGTGGACTTTTTAAAATTTGAGGCAACGGTGTCTGAGTTTCTCATAAAAACAACAACAATTTTTCCCCATTTTCTATTTGTGTCCCGTAATAGAACGCCAATATAATTCCTCACACATCTCTGATAATATTTTCAAACATGGATAAATGGAGGGGCAGTCAGTCAGTGGAACAGATTTTAAGGTTTACGACACTTACCAAACCATCACTTCTGTATGGCGAAAGGCTTTGGACATGATGGACGCCATTTTGTTTTCTCAAAATTTCACACGTGTTTATATTTTAAAACACATTTCTTTTTGCTTTCTCGACGTTGGTCGAGCTAAATTTTTGACCAAACTTGTGTAGGGAATTCACTCTCAAGGTGGAGTTATTCCTACACTAAATTTTTGATGAAAACCTATAAAACAAATTGAAACATTTTAAAGCAAAACCAGACGCATGTCTCTAGCCCACGAACGACCCGACAGAACTGATCTGATCTGTTTCAGACCGGATGTCACGGCGATTTCGCCGCTCTTACTTCCACTTTACTCCCTCCCTATTTGTGAAAGGGCAAGTTCCACTGACTCAATATTTAGAGGAAAGGACATTCGTCAATATACTTGCTCCCGCACATGAATAAAAAATATGAACACGAACAACCTGGCCAGGGAGTTTGGACACAAAACGGAACAGCCCCAATCGATTGGTACAGGATTTCGGTGACCAATCAGGGTTTGCTCTGAACAAAAGATTGATCAATCCAGAGGATTTTGGCTACCAATCAGAATTTGTCCTGAACAAAAGAGGTTTCCCGCCAAAAATCGGGACTATCCCTATTTAACATAAAACTTTTAAAACCGGGAAAACAACTTCTTGACAATATAATATATAAAATTGAATATTCATACGTAGTGGTATGAATTAAATTATTTTGACTTCAACACTACTTAAAATTTGATCGCTTACCGGGAGCGCTTTCACAGAACCAACTGCGTCCTCAGCTGTCAGGGACCGTCTATGAAATCTCCTGTTTAAACAGGTAGTAGAAAGTTGGAAAAATGGCTATCTGAACATAAATCAAAGGCTGCCGGTTCCAAATCTGCTGTACATGAGCATATCTCCAGGAGCAAAAACACCCATCAAATAGACTGGGAAAACATAAATGTGCTGGAAAAAGAATCCAAAGAATTTTCCAGAAGAGTCCTAGAAGCCATTCACATCAGGAAAAAAGGACCAAACTTGAACAGAGACACTAGCCTGGACTGGACTTAGATCCAGTCTGGGACAATCTACTCATACCCAAGACCACCAGGGGGACGAGGACAACACCTTTGACGTCATCTGCTTCTAGTGTGACGTCATCGAAGGTTGTCAACAAGCCATAAATCATCAGAGCCATAACATCCGGCTGAAGACACAGTTGGTACTGTGAAAGCGCTCCCGGTAAGCGATCAAATTTTAAGTAGTGTTGAAGTCAAAAAATTCTTCTAATCATATAATATGTTTTATGACAGAGCTCACTTGATTATGACATAGCTCAGGAGTTCCAATCCTTTGTAAGCATTAATACACACCTGCTAGTGCAATCACCTAAACCAGACCTCTATCAGCTAGCCCTCAACCAACCTGAGTCAACACAGGTCTATAAGCAGGCACTTCAGAAGGTAGAGGCTGCCAGTAGAGGCTTCTATGTCATGTGGAGGTAAGATGGATTTTTTTTCTATTTTTCTGGTGAACTGGAGAAAACTTCAATGTAATATGGAGGTAGGATAGATTTTTTTTTGGATTTTTTAAAAATTTTTCCTATGAACTGGAGAATATTATTGTACAATAAATAAAGTGAACTTGTGGAAAGAAAAAGAAAAAGTGACACCAACTTAATGTGGGGAAACAAGTAAAATACAGACTTATAGAAAATACCGTAGAATTCCGTCTGGAAGCATATATGCCTCTAAACGAGGGTTTTTTTAACGAAAGATATGAAAGGCCAATACCCTTCTCAAAAACATTGCAATAGATTGGTGTTACAAATATACATGTTTGTACAGCCGCCTTTATCAGTAATATAGTTGTTCAAACTCCAAATAACGTTTTTGTTGAGAGTGTCTGCTCCTTGTCTCTTGTGTCAAAAAAACCTCGTTTAGAGGCATATATATGCTTGTAGACGGAATTTTACGGTATTGTATATTGAGTTAGCTTGAAATTCCCCTGAATATGGTTTAGTAATTACCTTCTGTCTTTCATAATCAACTACAAATTGAGCTATGTACAGTTCCCGATGGACTCAAAACTTTTATGCTAGGATAGCTATGCTACTAACTTGATTCCTGCAAAAAAACACCCAAATAATTGCACATATTCCTATTATGTACACAATGCTGAAATGATGGGCATTGTGAAATGGCCAATTGTTTAATGCATGGAATTAGGAATGCATGAAATTTGGGCTAGCTGTCCGGAAAAGGGTGTGAAGACATTGCATGGGGTTATGCGTAGTAAACACAAATGTATAGTCCAATTTTGCTACGAAAAAGGAAATCAAATTGTACCCCTGCAGCCCCTTGTTAATCCCTACTGATAAGCTGTCAACAACATACATACATACATTATAAATATTTATATAGCGCTGCTACATTTAGAACGTAGCGCTCAAAACAAAAAACACAAAACAAAGCAAAAGAAGAACATGAAGAAAATAAATAAATGAGAACTGCCTATGAAGGCTACAAAATCTATGGAAACAAGTGTGACTTTAGAACCCTCTTGAAAATACCCACTGATTGTGATTCCCTGATACCAATTGGCAGTCTATTCCAGGTTCGAGGCGCAACATAGGAGAAGGTCCTGCGTCAGCTGACATGAGTGTTTTGATTGTGTTGTGCTCTGTCAGGAGGGTGGTATCAGAAGCAGAACGCAGGCCTGCACGCGCAGGGCAGTGCAGGGAAACACAATCAGACAGGTACTCAGGAACACTCTTGGTGAGGCATTTAAACACAGTGACTAAAACTTTGAAATTGATGCGCTCTTCAACAGGGAGCCAGTGTAACTGCTTTAAATACGGTGTGGCATGATCATATTTGAGGGCCTTACATATCAGCTTCGCAGCCCAATTCTGGATCCGTTGTAGTCTTTGAATGTCTGCTTTACAACAGCCAAGAAGCAGCCCATTGCCATAATCGATCTTGGAAAGGACAAGGGCTCTTATGACCAGATGACAAGTGTCATAATCCAAGTACCGACGTATCCGGGAAATGTTGCGAAGCTGGTATGTAAGGTTAGAACAAAGAGTCTTGACGTGAATGGACATAGACATTTGACAGTCAAAAATAACCCCTAGGTTACGCACAGAATCTGAAGGACAGATGGATTTGTCCCCAACCCTCAAAGCAACCGGTATCATTGAGCGCTTCAGGTGTGGAGTAGTGGACACAAAAAACTCAGTTTTGCTGTCATTAAGTTTCAGCATGTTCATTCTCATCCAAGCCTTAAGAGCATCAATGCAACGAGATAGATTATCTAAAGCAGCAGCAATGGATACCGGTCTTTGGGATCAAAGCAGGTGTACAACTGTACATCATCTGCATACAAGTGGTAGGATAAGTTGAATGATTTGATGATACGACCAACTGGTAAAATATACAAAGAAAACCCTGAAGGTCCGATGATTGAACCTTGAGGCAGGCCAAATTCGAGCTCAACAGGGTCAGAAAAAGTACCATCAATGCAAACTCTGCTGGTTCTCTCAGACAGGTACATGTAGGATCTGAACCATTGCAAAGCTTTACCTTGTATTCCAATTTCACTCTGTAATCTGTTGATCAGCATGTTGTGATTTACAGTATCAAAAGCACTGCTCAAATCGAGGAGTACTAGAAAAACACCTTTGTAGTTGGAAATACACTTCATGATATAATAATAATAATAATAATAAAGAAACATTTTTGAAGCGCTTAAAACATAAGTCGCTAAGCGCTTTACAAAGTATGCCCTAAAACAAAATTATACAACAAATTACAAGTACAACAAATATGATATACCGGTAGCGATTTACAAAGCATATATAGGCCCTTAAACAAATTTTACATATCAAAATAACATAAACTAAGTAAAGCATCAAACATGATTATAGCGATTTACAAAGCATACAAAATTACATATCAAATAACATCAAAACTACAGCAAGCATGATAAACACACCAAAACTATATTATAACAAAATTATAGAAATATTAAAAACAAGCAATCAATATCATCATAAAATCAATGTACATGAACGTATGCAACAGAGTTCATTCTTAACACGCATTAATGCTGTTTCTGTGCTGTGTGCCTTTTTATAAGCAGATTGTAATTTTTCACCCAGGTTGTTTCTTTCCATATGATCATTCAAAGACTTAACAGCCTGTTTCTCAAGAAGTTTTGATATGAATTGAATATTGGACACAGGTCTGAAATTGCTCAGGTCATTTGAGTTGAGAGATGGTTTTTTGATAATGGGTGTGACAATAGAATGCTTCAGGTTATCAGGAAAAACACCAGTATGAAGGGATTCATTGATGATACGTGTGATACTGGGAACAAAAACATGAATATTTTGTTTCAGAAACCATGTCGGCACAGGGTCGAGCAAGCAAGACTTTGTGGAAGCTTTGTTAAGGGCTTTAAGAACGTCCTCCTCGCCCAAACAACAAGGGCTTAGAAGTGTGACCACTAATTCTACAATAATCATCCTTAGGCCAATGAGCAATTGACTGACCAGTCCAGGACCAGTGGCCAAGCAAGGCCTAATACTGATCATCACCAATTGGCTGAAGCTTAATGGTGGGCTGGGAGTGAAACTAGCCAAAGGAGGGTGATTACTAGTATTTAGGGTAGATTAATGGTTTTGATGTTATTCCATTGTCATTTGTGTATTACTAATTTCTGTATGGGCTTATACATCAGTGTACATGTATAATGTTAAATTATACAATAATTATACTAAATGAATTGTAGTCAAAATACATCTTCATTTTTGCTGTCAGTTGCTGAGTACTAGAGTTATGACCATTTTAATTGAATGCACAACCTTTAGGACACTCTGTATAGTCATGTATGATAGTAACTAATTTCTTTGCCATGTGTATTTATATTCCTTGAAGGAATCGCCCTCCAGTGATGGATAGCATTCTTATGACCAGTAAAGTCCACGACGGCATAGTATCCTGTGCAAAGTTCTCACCGGATGGCGAAACAGTTGTGTCTTGTGGAGAGGATGAAACAGTCAAGGTATATAAGATTTTAAACAGTTCTGTCAACAATTATTTGACTTACTTGATATTTCATACCACATCCATGGGATTTCATCAGAAAGTGAGGTGGAGCGGTAAACGCTTAGTCATGTGACCCACGGGGTAAACCGGGGTCGCATGACTTGATGATCGGCTTGTTGTCAAGGTATATCTTATTTGCTTGGATTCGCATCTCATGGTAAAAATTTCATTGTAATGTGCAAAGTTCTCAGCACCTGTGTGCCATGTAGAAACGATAAAACTGTCAAGGTATGCTATAAACATCTCTTTGCACGTATCTGCAAGATAAGCAAAGTCTGAGAGAGCATATGGATCGAGGGCTTAAAGCCAGAACTAGCTATGTCCATTTGTTTTCTCAATTACATGTTACTCATTTCGGTAACAAATGGACGGTTAATTCTGCCCTCCATAAGAAAATGTAAGTGACTTTTCGTAAAGAGCAGGGGATCAGCCCGGGCCTGTTGTCTGTCACACTCGGCATTGAGGACAACTTGCGCTGCCCTTTGGGGCTTGGCAGCATATGTGACATGATCAAGGGGAATGAGTCACATGTCGACCCTGGTAGAAAATTAGCTTTACATATGTTTCTAAAGAGGAGATATAGAGCTTTCAGAAACTGAAAAATCACATGTTGATATGACTTTTCGTTATGAAGTTATGTCAATTTATCAATCGCTGAAAACAATATAAAACAAAAGAATTTTAACACTTTCTTTGCCAATATCTCAAAATCAATATTAGCGACATCCGACTCATTTCCCTTGATTGTGTCACATATCGACCTGTGGCGCACTTTGAGGAATCTGAGTATTCAGAAAGCGTGGATAAATGCCGTTTTATTATTATTATTATTATGGCGTTCATCTCTAGCAAAGACATCAAATCAAAAGGCCATTAGGACATGTTATCCTGTACAAAGTTCTCCCCCTACAGCATCCAGAGTAGTTTCTTGTAGAGAAGATACGATGGTCCAGGTATGGCGCATTTATCTCTACCAAGCATCTTTAATGACAAGTTCATGAGGGCATTGTATGCTATGCAGAGCTCACCCTATATGGAGACCAAAGTTGTATCTTGGAGAGGAAATGAAACAGTTGAGGCATATTGCATTCATCGGTAGCAAAGACATTTGTAATGACCAGTAAAGTTCATGAGGCCATTGTATCCTGTGCAAAGCTCTCTCTCTTTATCGAACTAGACTTTATCTGTCTAGAACTATGTTTATTTGAACTAGACTAGATAAATTTGTCTTTATAGTGTCTTGCGGACGAGATCGAAATAGTCAAAAGTATACATGTTGCTGTGTTCATACCTACAATGTAGCAGTAATCTGTATACATGCAGGTGATACTGAAGATGTTTTTAAAAGAGAATAAGTCAGGAGCTCCTCCATGATGCCACACTTTCAAACAATCACCATAATTGAGCCACCCATTTTGTTTTTCTTTTCTACTTGTCTAGGTATGGGAAAGTGGTTCAGGTCAACAGCTAGTGTCTACAGATAGCCATACAGACTATGTGAGCTGGTGTGACTATTCCCCTGATGGTGCCTTGATAGCCTCGTGTTCACATGACAAGACAGTCAGGGTAAGTAATGGGCTATTACAGATAGCCATACAAACTATGTGAGCTGATGTGACTATTCCCCTGATGGTGCCTTGATAGCCTTGTGTTCACATGACAAGACAGTCAGGGTAAGTAATGGGCTATTACAGATAGCCATACAAACTATGTGAGCTGGTGTGACTATTCTCCTGATGGTGCCTCGATAGCCTCGTGTTCACATGACAAGACAGTCAGGGTAAGTAATGGCTATTACAGATAGTCATACAGACTATGTGAGCTGGTGTGACTATTCCCCTGATGGTGCCTTGATATAGCCTTGTGTTCACATGACAAGACAGTCAGGGTAAGTAATGGGCTATTGCAGATAGCCATACAGACTATATATGTGAGCTGGTGTGACTATTCCCCTGATGGTGCCTTGATAGCCTCGTGTTCACATGACAAGACAGTCAGGGTAAGTAATGGGCTATATTACAGATAGTCATACAGACTATGTGAGCTGGTGTGACTATTCTCCTGATGGTGCCTCGATAGCCTCGTGTTCACATGACAAGACAGTCGGGGTAAGTAATGGGCTATTGCAGATAGCCATACAGACTATGTGAGCTGGTGTGACTATTCTCCTGATGGTGCCTCGATAGCCTCATGTTCACATGACAAGACAGTCAGGGTAAGTAATGGGCTATTGCAGATAGCCATACACGACTATGTGAGCTGGTGTGACTATTCCGCGGATGGTGCCTTCATATTAGTGCATGCTTGGTGTCTAGTGCTAAAGTTTGTTCGGTTGAAATTATTTGGCTTTTGTTACTGTGCGCGTCAATAAAGTCTCAACTCACGCTCGTGTAAATTCATATAAGTGTGCGCTATAGTCACGCATTACGCAACGCACACCTAGCTTAAGCATTGCGTCCAACAGCACGCCATTCTATATCAATACACAGTGTTATGAGTCTTATTTTTTCCGCCTTATAGACGAATCCAAATCCACTCATTCCTACACCTGACTAGCAGCCTTTAGTTGGGTAGCCGTCGACTACAATGCACCCAAAATGTGATATGATTCGGCCTTGGCGGAAATTTTAAACTGCATGCCATCACCCGTGTGACACCTTCCACAAAAACACAGGTAGACAACAGAATGATAAAGTTTACAACACAATAGGCCCTATAGTTCCCTTCGGCAAAACACACAGCTTCTACATGGTCTATTCGCTGTTGAAGTGACATAATAATCGGATTAACTATATCAAAAGCTACAAATGGATGTACTTGCGAACAAAAGGACTATGTATGAATAGATGCGACGGATTTACCTGCGGAATTATCTCTATTGTAGGGGCCTATATATATTATTCTATTAACCCTCCTCGTCCTTGCATCTTCTCTAGGTGTTAGGCGGCTTTTATTTGCACAATGGGGCGCTCAAAAGACCAGGTTGGTGCTAGCGGCTACCCAAAGATGGCCGACCAAATCCTGACCATGACTTGGCTCGTTGGATTCGCTTATATAAGTTTCTAACAAACTTAAACACAGTACTATGCTGAATTAAAGTAATCTTTTCTTCCTATTTATGTCGGATTTTGTCTTGATCAGGTTGCTTTCACATTTCCCCTTTTGTCTGTTTCAGTAGCACATCTTATCATTGTTCCAAAAAAGCAAAAATTATCACTTACCTTCACAGTGTATGTGTGCTTAAAGAGGAAGACCTGTATTTGGTTTAAGTTCCTTAGGAATAAGTCAAGGTTGAAATTTATCAATGTAACTTCTGTTTTGTCTGTCATCAAAGTAACAGGTGTAAGTCAGCTCTTCTGTGGCGAACTGGTCAAGCGGGACTTTCTCTTTATGAATTAAAGCAAAATGACTAAGTAATACCTTTCTTTATTTCAGATTTGGAATTCTAAAGATGGTAGATGTATGAAGACACTAAAGGGACATGAAGAAGAGGTGTATATGTGCGTGTTCTCTCATGATGGTACCAAGATCGCTTCATGTTCGCAAGACTGGACTCTTAAGGTAGTTACCTAGTTATAGGCTAGGATGCAATTCCATCTTTATATCTAGAAGGAAAGGGGACAGACAGACTACCCTGCCTGACTCAAAGAAGTGCACTCTGAGCTTTGTTGGATTTGACAGGGTGAGGGATAACCCTAACTTTGCTGAATTCCAGAAAATTAAACCGTTGGGTGCCTACTTTTAATTGACCCAGTCACAGGGGACATATATCATGCAACACATAGTTCTTTAGTTCTAGCATTTTAAATGGCCAACACATGTTACAGCAGCCTAACCTTTCCCCTGCAAAATGCAGTTGAACTATTGAACTTATGCAACTTTAGAATGGTAATGCCCCAACCATAAAGTAAATTCTAACCCTAATATCCTTATCCAAACCCTAATTCTAACTTTGACCCTAATCCTAACCATAAAATCTGTCTGGCTGGCAGCTGTCACTACACTAGGGGTGGGGCATGGACAGTGACCTCTTGTGGGGGTACTTGTATATTTCCACATAGAATGATCAAACAAATAATAAACTATTTTTCCAGGACTTTTTCCAGGATACAAATTTGAAACTTCTCCCTTCTCATTGTTGTTGTCATAATTTTTTTTTACCTGAAGATCTGGGATGTGAAAACAGGCAAAGAACTGAAAGAACTAACATGCCATACTGCTGCAGTCAAAGTTTGCTGCTTCTCACCAGATGACTCCAAGATAGCAACCTGCTCAGATGATATGACAGTCAAGGTAATTTTGTTGGCCCCCACACATGTGTGGGGCTTATGTTATCCAGATGGTTGCCTGTTTCTTTGTTTGTTTGGCTGCCTGGTTGTCCGGGCGGAAGCAAATTCATTAATCTACTCTGCAGCTCCAACGCAATACCCGATCAACTTCATTATTATGTCTTCAGAATCTTGCATCCTATACCTTTGTACATAACCTGGCTGTCTGATCAATTTGTGTATCGGTCACCTGGAGCTACAGGGTTTTTTCATATCTGTAGCCTCTTCATAGAGTGCATAGTTCATATACTTTATGTGTAAAAGTCTCTTTTGGTGTGATTGTTTTTGTAAATGTGACAAGCCATGACCAAAAAATCATATTTTTGACCAAAAATCACATTTTTGACCAAAAATCACATTTTTGACCAAAAATCACATTTTTGACCAAAAATCACATTTTTGACCAAAAATCACATTTTTGTCCAAAAACACATTTTTCACCAAATATCACATTTTTGACCAAAAATCATATTTTTGACTAAAAATCATGTCAAGAATCATTTTTGACCAAGAGTCGCATTTTTGGCCAAAAATCACATTTTTGACCAAAAATCATGTTTTTTTACTAAAAATCATGTTTTTGACCAAAAAAAGATTCTGAAGACATAATAATGATAAAATTGGACGGATAATTTCGCATGATACCTGAATTTATCAGTCTCGCTAGAGTTTTCAAATATCATGCGAGACGAAGTATTTTCAAATACTCTAGCTCGACCGATAAATTCAGGTATCACACTCAATCCGTCCAATTTTATATCAAACTTGGTATGGGGATAGGATGTGGTAGCCTGATGTGCTGTATAGTTTTGTGTCATGTTATTTGCATCTTTATGAATATTAATGAGCTTATTTGCATATATTGCCTACATTTTCATGAATCCATACTGCAGCTTAAACCACGATAACCGATCAACTTCTAACTGGTATTGTGATAGTATATAGTGGCCTAATGTGCTGTATAGTTCTCTGGCATGTTATTTGCATATTTATGATTGTTAATGAGCTTATTTGCATAATATTGCATATAACTTTTATTCACAAACCTTTGTTATTTACACACCTTTGTGTGTGGGCCACCTTAATTACGAACCGCATAATTCTAGTTTATATTCTTGTTATAACCTGCTGAAAAGATGGTAGCATAAAGTTCAGAGCAGTGTGTGTATGGGTTGTGGGAGGGGGAGGGATGCACACAGGTTTGTGAACAGCAGTAAATGAGGACACAGGCATGAGATATCTATGTGTAACTGTGAACACAGAGGAAATGTGGACGTCTGCAGTTTCTAGATGGTGTTTCTTAATCTAAGACAGCATAAGAAGGCATTTAGCCATTGACCACTGTTGCTGCTATAGGGTTAGTCTGCACAAGGGTAGTTAAAACTCAAGGCTTTGAGTTTTGAAGAATGCGAAAAGCGATCACACTCCTCCGTATTCCTTAGTAGGGGGGTACTACACCCTGCCCAATTTTGTGCCTATTTTGCATTTTTCTCAAAATTATAGAGCATTGGTGACAAGTAAGATATGTATATTATAGATAGGCAAGGACTGCTACACTGGAAATTTTATTTCAGCACAGACAACAGTTGTGGAGTTACAGTCAAAAATGAGGGAAAACCAATATTTAATCAATAAATCAATAACTACTTGCCTTGAGTTGCTGAATTTTCAGTGCAGTAGTTGTAGTCCTATCTTACTTGTCACCAATGCACTATAATTTTTGAAAAAAAAACCCGCAAAAATAAACAAAAAAATGGCTAGGGGTGTAGTACCCCCTTAATTGAACCTTAATCTTTATGCTTACACTCGCACTCGTACAACTACACTCATCATTCACAAAATAGCACTCCTCACAAGTTTGAGTGTGCTATTTATCACAATCCTCAATTTTTTTAAACTCAATCGTTGACATTATGCCTTATATGTAAGAAAAATAATTATCAAGCACGAATCACATGGTTTTATTTGAAACAAACTCATAGTGACCATAAAAATGAATAAAAACATCCGTCTCTCAACACGCGATATTGAACATTCCCGGGCGCCGAAATTGTCGAGTGCAATGACGTCCCAGTATTACAATGAAGGCTGACGACAATTGAACACAAATAACCATTACGACATTGCACTTAGACGATTTCGGCGCGGGAATTTTGAATATCGCGTGTTGAGAGCTGACTGTTTTTATTCGTTTTTATGGTCAACATGAATTTGTTTTAAATAAAACCATGTGATTCGTGCTTGATAATTATTTTTCTAAAATATAAGGCATAATGTTATGATTGTCGGAGACTCCCTTTAAAACATCACACACTCTGTTCAAAGCTAATCTTTTTATTGATTGCAGATTTGTGATGTCAGTGAAGGGGAGATAGCCATTAGTTATGAAAAGCATGGTGATTTTGTGTCGTGCTGTTGTTTCTCACCCAATGGCAGAAGAATAGCCTCAAGTGCCGATAACGAAATCCATGTAAGTACCAAGGCTATATATAGAGGCCCTGCATGCTTTTATCGATTGGCTCCAAACCAAGGATTTGAACCGGTGAAGGACACCGTAATCATGGCGCAGTGCAGTCCATTCAATCAAATGTTGTCATCAACCTATTTGATCGTAGTGCATTTGTTATGTGTGTGAGCAGTACATTGCAATCATGCTATTGTTGAATGCATATGAGTAGTCTGCCATATTTACGGGATGATATGTCATATGCACAACCTCTATATATACTTGGCCTAGGTTATGTAATATGCTGTCATCTGTGTATAGTTAATGATTACAGCAAACAACATATGGCAGTCAGAAAATAATCATATTAAGTAAGCCTTGGTGAAAATGGCACATATAATGAACTTAAAAACTAAATTTTGATTTTGTTCCGACAAATGACTAATTTTACTTGATCGCATCACATTTGCCATACTCCTTACTAAAGCCACTTGTTACTTTGTTCCTAGTAACTGATTTTTAAAAGCCATAATATATGACACGATCTGGTCCATGGAGGCCAAAGGAGTTACTATATAATTATTACCTTAAACAAACATCAGGCTATCATATATTGAAAGCACCAAAGGTCTAGCATACTTGGTTTTTAAGTTAATGAAGTTTTGTGATGTCCTTTTTCTTAAGTATTTTACTGTTTTTTTACTCCATATTTTTGCCTTTATCTGAATTTCAAATTTGCCACCTTTGGCCTCCAGATTGTGTCATATGTATACGATTTCTGTCAAATTTTTAGTTTAAATGACGTGTTTGGGGCTAGAGCAAACTGACAGTCAGTTTGCTCAAGCCCCAAATACGTCATGTAAATTAAAAATTTCTGGGGCTTGCATTGTTTATTTCCGATCCTCGCATATATTAATTGGTGTCTCGCATCGTCTTATGCCCTGCTAGGGTGAAGCATATAGGCCGCCTCCTTCGTCAAATTTTTAGTTTGTTATTTTCTGCCAAAACTTATGAAATAATACTAGTTAGTAGTGGGAGACTTCAATTCCAAAGTAGGCAAGGATTGGGAACCATGGAATGGTATACTTGGAAAATTTGGCTGTGGTGAAAGAAATCAAAGAGGAGAAAAACTCCTAAACTTTTTGCGCCACCAACAACCTCTGCATATCAAACACCAAATTCAAACAATCAAAGTTTAGCCGCGAGTGGACCTGGGAATCCCCAGATGGTACAACAAGGAACAAAATTGACTTCATTCTTATTCAACAAAAATGGAATAGCAGCATATCAAACTCACGGAGCTACCCTAAGCGCCGATATTGGATCAGACCATCAGATGGTCCTTGCTGATCTAAAACTCAAGCTGAAAGTGAAACCAAAGGCAAACAGACTTCCTCGCTACGAGGTTACAAAACTCAAATCGGAAGAGATTAGAGAGTCATATGAAGTGACAATAGGTGGTAGATTCAAACCCCAATTAAACATCCCAGATACTGATGTCGGGATTGAAGACCTATGGAATGACATCAGAAATACAATCAATGAAACTTCTGATAAACTTCTTGGAAAGAAAAAACCACAACAACAGAAGCCATGGATAAGTACTGAGGTCCTAGAGATAAGCAGACAGAGAAGTAAAGTGAAACTGCAGCGCTTGGAGGACCCTACTCTGAAACCCAAGTACAACTTTCTAAATAGGGAAATAAAACGGAAGTCGAAAGAGTGTAAAGACAACTGGCTGCGTGAACTGTGCAAAGATGTGGATGATGCGCATGAAGCAAAGAAAAACAATCACAGGGACTCGCTCAACATCAATGTCAAGTGTCAAAGACAAAAATGGCAACGTGCTAACTGAAGATAAGGAAGTCAAGGATAGATGGAAAGAAAGTTTTGAAGAATTATTCAACAAAGTCAGTCCTGATGACACCTCCATCCTCCAAACAATTCCAACCATTCCTGAAGAAGGAGAGGAAGCAAACATCCTGATAGACGAAGTTCGAGCAGCCATCGGTCATCTCAAAACAGGCAAATCCCCTGGTTTTGATGGGATCTCAGCAGAGGAACTGAAAGCTACAGGAGAACCAGGTGTCAGGATTATACACAAACTGTGCAACAGAATATGGGACACGGGGGAAATTCCAGAAGACTGGGGAAGAGCTGTTATTGTTCCAATTTATAAGAAAAAGGACAAGTTAGACTGCTCCAATTACAGAGGGATCAGCCTCCTTAGCCTTGCAGGAAAAGTATTCTGTAGCATACTCCATAAAAGAATGCAAACCCGAACAGAGGAAATACTTGCTGAATCCCAAGCAGGCTTCCGACCGGGAAGGAGCACCATAGACCAACTCTTCACCCTAAGACAACTGGCTGAAAAGTACAACGAAAAACGGAAACCATTGTACTGCTACTATATAGACTACCAGAAGGCCTTCGACACTGTATGGCAAGAGGGTCTGTGGCAAGCCATGCGACACCTGGGCTACCCGTCAAAGACCGTCAATCTTCTAAGAGCACTCTATGGAACATCTCAAAGCACTGTAAGAGTCAATGGAGAGCTTACACCTTGGTTTACCACTAGGACAGGAGTTCGTCAAGGATGCATACTGTCTCCACAACTTTTCAACATTCTGCTGGAACTAGTGTTAAGGTTGGCTATCCAAGACGAACAGATAGGTGCAAAAGTGCAAGGGCAGTACATCAACAACCTCCGCTTCGCAGACAATATTGTCCTCCTGGCTGAAACAAAAGAAGACCTACAAGGTTACAAGAGTTGATACTCTCAGCAAGAAGTTTGGACTTACTATTAATATCAGCAAAACTGAAGTCCAGGTCATCAACAGAGAAAAAGTGAAACTTGATATTCTGATTGGCGGGAAGCCCTCAAGCAGGTGGAGGATTTCAGATACCTGGGAGGGTAATATCAGAAACCCCAGCAATGAAAAAAAACGATATCAAACGTAGGATTGGTCTTGCTATGGGATCCATGCAAAAGCTGAACCCCATTTGGAAGTCGAGAGACATCAAATATTCAACCAAACTTGAATTATACCGAGTACTGGTCCTATCCATCATCACATATAGTGCCGAAACCTGGACACTCAAGAAATCAGAGGAACAGAGACTGCAAGTATTTGAAATGGCGTGGTTGAGGAGAATATTAGGAGTCACACGTAGAGACAGAATCCGAAATACTAGCATCAGGGAGCGACTACATTACTACAAAGAACTGACTACAACTATCATGACCAAAAAACTCAAATATTTTGGTCATGTGAAAAGAATGAACAACACCCGATATCCAAAAATCCTGCTTGAAGGTCACATAGACGGCAACAGACCCAGAGGAAGACCGGGAAAAAAGTGGCTCGAGGATATCAAGCACTTCTGTTCAGAGACAGGAATACCATCAATTGCAGCGGCAGGACATCTGGCCACCAACAGACAGCTGTGGAGACTCAAACTAGTTGGGAAGCCATCTCCGAGACCTACCTCAGGAGGACGGCTTTAAGTCAAGTAAGTCAAGTAGTAACAACTGTTAGGAAGATTTTCTAGTCATTTTAAGCTGACATAAATGAGGCAAAATGAACGAAAATCTGGGTCACTTAACTTTGGTGTTCTATGGGGGATTTAATGTCTTATTAAGGCATTAATTCAACATTGATTTGTTATCCAACAAGCATAATGAATCTGGCTGAATCCAAGACCCTGGTCAGGCGTACATAATTGCATCATCTGGCCATTGTTTTCTTTACCATGGTTCCGAGTTAATTAAACAATGTACGGTCACACAAGAGTGTACCAAGAGCTTGTTTTCATGCTTGAAATGCATGATCTGATGACGCATTGTGTGGGTCACACAGTTGATTGTTTGTACTAATTATTATAATAGTCTG
The DNA here is from genome assembly GCF_039555335.1 of Amphiura filiformis. Taxonomy (NCBI): domain Eukaryota; kingdom Metazoa; phylum Echinodermata; class Ophiuroidea; order Amphilepidida; family Amphiuridae; genus Amphiura; species Amphiura filiformis. Next base: position 46,435,701 of record NC_092633.1, on the reverse strand, counting down.
ACCATAGTAACTTGGGCGCTAACGATAGTACAACATTACTATAGTCTGACCATGGTCGCTGTGGTCACCACTACCCGTACCATGGTCTGACCATCTTTACTTGCAAATGTAATATTTCATGTAATTTGGCATACGGGCCACAAATTTGAAATAAATTTAATCTGAATCTGAAAAAAAAACAGGCACGTCTGACCGGGGTCCAAGTGTATAAGATTGGACATGTGTAAATGTGTAAACATGACATATATGCCTAATAAAGGTTTGAAAAATTCATTTAAAAAAAATCATACATGATGGCTGTAACTAGACTTGCTTGTAATTATTTTCAGATATGGCAGGTAGACAGTGGTGAACAAATTGGCAGATGTGAAAGCAGGTCTACGTCCATTTTATGCTGTGCCTATTCTCCAAGTGATGGAGTCATTGCTGGAGGACTTTCTGACTTCTCTGTTTGGGTAGGTGCTTCCTGCAAAATGTTGTATGGATATTTCATGGGCTATTGGGCTGTTCTATTTAAAATCCACACTCTCCCTGTTGAAGAATTTGGAAATATCTTCCACAAGGGGAGCATGAATATCAAATGGAATGAGCACATTAGGCAGCTCCATTTAAATTTCATACACCCTCTGAGAAAGATTCAACCTGAACCTTCCATGGAGGGAGAGTGAGTTGCAAATGGAGCTGCCTAATGTGTTCATTCCATTTGAAATTCATACTCCTCATGTGGAAGATATTTCCAAAATCTTCCACAGTGGTAGTGTGGATTTTATATGCAATAGCCCATTCCAGTTGAAATCCATATACCCTTATTGAAGACATGACTTTAATGTTCCACACAGGGAGTGTGAATTTCAAATGGGGTCACCTGTATGACTGTATTGACACCCCCTGTGTTGGAGATTATAGTCATATCTTCCATAGGGGTGTATGGATTTCAATTGGAATAACTCATGTCATTTCAATATTTCATATACCGTATTCATTCCAATAAGCGCCCAGGGCGCCTGACAAAGTCATTTTTGATAGGCGCTTATTTTTTATATGGTTTACCTAATTTTTTCCTAACAGGCGTTTATTAGAGACGAATTTACGTACGTTATAAAAGGGTCCTGAGACGTTCTAGTAGCTTTTCTGATGCAGAAAATGTATTGCAAGTTTACACAGGACTTATAATCACCAGCTATTTCACTGTATCGACATCTATCCGTCAATTCGACGCAAGTGGTACCCTTTAGCAAATTGAAAAAACCCTGGGTGGGCGCTTATTGGGGCATGGGCGCTTATTGGAACAAATACGGTACATGTTTTGGAATTTGTTTTGTGCAATGAAGATGTGTGTGTCTGTTATTTGTTAATTCATTTAATTGTGCTTACTATTCATGATTTAAGTTGTAGCTACTTAAGAGGGGTACTACACCCCTGTGGTAAATTCGTGACTATTTTTGCATTTTTCTCTAAAAAAATAACACACTGGTAACAAAAGTTATTTATATTATTGGGGCAAGGAAACCAATTACTACACTGAAATTTCAGTGCCTCAAGACAAGTGGTTCAGTATATATGATAGAAAATGAGGTACATTCTAGCGGTACCTCTTTTCTTATCATAAATAAAGAACTGCTTGTCTTGGGTCACTCAAATTCCAGTGTAGTAATTGGATTCCTTGCCCCTATAATGTACACAACTTTTGTTACCACTGTGTTATTAGTTTTTGAGAAAAATGCAAAAATAGACACAAATTTATCGAGGGGTGTAGTACCCCCTTAAGTCATTTTTATTTTTGACATTGCACATTTAAAAGAGCATTTTATGGTCTATAGCCTCATCCCCCACTTTTCAAAAAAAAAGGTGGGTGCAAAAAAATTCTAGGAGATTCAGTTACTTGTCAAATTTGTATAATTTATGTTCAGAACAATATTACGGCACATTGGTCTATGGATCATTATATTATTATGGTTCATTGACAGCTAATTAAAACCTGACTCGAAGGTAAAAATAAATTTGAAATAAGGCAACAAGAAAAACCTTACAAGTTTCACATGTGGACAGACTTTTCAAGTATTAGGGTCGGTCGGGATTTTTATCCCCAGAGGCTAAAATGACCTTAAAATATCACCACCAACATGAAAAAGTTATCAAAAATTTGATGATTTTTTTTTTGCAAATTAACATATCTTGAAAAATGTTCTGAATTTTTACAAAAATTTAAGTCATAATTCAATAATTTTTTCCAAAAACTTGTTCATGATTTGTAGGGAAACTAAAAAAAAAAAGATTTTCCAAAAATGCAAAATCTGGGTAGGTATGTCCTGTAAAACAGGTTTGTTTTATCATCACTTAAACTGTAACTTTTAAGTGTAACCCCAAAACATAAAAGAATGAACAAATTCTACAAATAATTTTGTTATACATGTAGCATAAACAATCTACTTTTTTTTTGCTTAGTTTGTACATACGTCAACACTATTTGTTTTCTTTTGCATATAGCTATGGGATAGCCATACCTTCAAACCACTTACCGTATACAAGGGCCATACCAGCTGGGTGCTATCAGTATCATTTGACAAGGAAGGACAGAAGTTGGTCTCGGCATCGGATGATCAGACTGTCATGGTACGTTTTATCTGTTAAAATAAATGTCAACATTTGATGGAATCGGACTGATTCAATTGAGCCAAAGACAGCAGATACAGATAAGAATAAGGAGGAAAAACAATGCAATAACATGCATTAAAAATTTGAAACTTTTTTCTGAAAAGTGAACATTTTGTGAAATTTTCTTGCAAAAAAAAGGTTGACTTTCAATGTTTTGTACATAAAAGACTTTTTTCTGAAAGTGAACAATTTTTATGCCTCCACCGCGAGGCATACTGTTTTTGCAATGTCCGAGTTTCCGAGCTTCCGTGCTTCCGTCCGTCCGGATGCTGTATCTCGGGCATGAATGGGCGGATTGACTTCAGAATTTCAGGATAGGTGCGTCATGGTCAAAAACTATGGATACTTTTTTTGGGTGGGGTTCAAGGTCATATACTGAGGTCAAAGGTCAATCTGAGGTCAAATTAGTAAATTAACAAAAATGGTCATATGGGCATGTAACTTGGTGGGTACAGTCAACATTTAGAGCCAAATTTTTGGAAGGTCATTTTGGGGTCATCCGAGGTCATCCAGAGGGTCATCTGAGGTCAAATTACTAAAAACTGCCGTATGGGAATGAAACTTGGTGGGTACTGTCAACATTTAGAGCCAAATTTTTGGGAGGTCATTTTGGGGTCACCAGGGGTTATCTGAGGTCAAATTACTAAAAACTATCATATGGGCATGAAACTTGGTGGGTGCAGTCAACATTTAAAGCCAGATTTTTGGGAGGTCATTTTGGGGTCACCAGGGGTCATCTGATGTCAAATTAGTTTGAACTATCATATGGCCATGAAACTTGGTGAGTACAGTCACATTTAGAGCCAAATGTTTGGGAGGTCACCCAGGGGTCATCCGGGGTCACCCAGCTTTGTATCAACTTGTGAGTATGTGCCACATCACTCCCTTTGGTGGAGGCATCACGGTCGACGCTTTGCGTCGAAAACCGCGACATCCGAGAACCGTGGTCCATCTAGTTAAAATTGTCTTTCAAAAAAGGCTGATTTACAATGTTTTGTTTATAAAAAGTCTCTTTTTTCAGATTTTTTTTTTATTTTGGGACATCGTATCCCCCCCTTGGTTACCGCTTTGTAATCAACAAATGCAAGATGATAGTTTGTTTGATTTGAATGGTATTCAGCCACTCACACACTAAACGACGTGTTGAAGATAGTTATAACATACAGCTGTACATTGCAAATTCCGAGCATTTGTAAAAAATGACTGTGGTATAGGGCCTACTGGGGAAGAACCGTTCATCGTACTAGCACATTAAACTTTCATGGAAACATAACATACGCAGATAAGCCAGAGGAAAATACTCTGGATATACCTGTTGTGCTTGGGCTTGAACTCCAGACCTGAATTTGTTGCATCCGATGCTCTAATTACAGAGCTACACAGACTGTGTGGTATATTTATATTTTCTTGTAATTTATATTACAGATTTGGAAAGTCAGTGATAAAGAAAGTGAAAAGAGTATCATCTTGAAAAGAGAGTTTGCTGTTGAGTTTGGTGAGGAGGATACAGCAGTGGTAGCATCAGATACGCAACACAGATGTTTGGTAGGTACTTGTAGTGAAATAGTTTGAGTACTAGCCTAAGGCGACGAAAACAAACAAATCTGTTTTACAGGATTTAAGGCCTTGTCAATTTTTCAGGATTTTTTTTTTTTTTTTTTTTTTTCTAGAGGCTAAAATGACCCAAAAATTTTACCGAAAGCTTAAAAAAGATTTTTGCAATCATATTTTGAAGTATAAAATCAATACATTTGGACTCCAAAACTGCTGATTTTACATGATTTTAGCAAAAAGTTTCAAAAAAATTTTTCAAAAAAGGCAAAATCTGGGTCGGTCGGGCCTGTAAAACATGTGCTTTTTTGTCACCTAATCACTTGATTTGAAGAACGTTTTATAGGCAAGAGTGGTTTGAAGTGTGTTGCATCAAACAGGGTTCCCATGGTCCTTGAATTTGAAAACTCCGTTTCAAGGCCTTGAAAGTCCTGGAAATTTGCACAAGATCCATTGAAAGTCCATGAAAATTGGAATTTTACCTAAAGTATAATTTTGGCAAAATTTGGGGAGTGGAGAGGAACTGTCACTTTCGTTAATATGCATCTTTTTGAAAATCATGCTTTTGGACCTTGAAAGTCCTTGAAAAGTCCTTGAATTTTAAAGGCTTCAAGGTGTGGGAACCCTGACTAAAGTAGAGAATTAAAGTGTTGTTTTGAGACCCAGCCGTGTGTTTGTTATATCGCCTGATATGACGCAGGAGATAGCATTATTGTACGTGGAACAATGAGGCGGCATTCTTAAACAGATCAACCGTAATCATGTTTGCATTACGTCTTTATGGCCACTTTTCAACCTGTACTCCTGTGCACAAGATGAATCCATTGAGTTCTTCACATGCGAACACGCAATATTGCACTGCGCCAACGCAAGAGATCATTGGATGCATTGCATATATACCATGTTACATCAGATTCCAAATGAAAATCTACAATCTGACCAACGCCACTCCACTGGTTGCCAGAGTCAAGATTCATCAACTCAAAATTCTCGGCTATATACTGCGTCTTCAAGACGGCAAGCCTGTGAAAGAATATGCCCTTTATATTCCACCACATGGGAAGAGGAAACAGGGATGGCCGCGCACACTGTACTTACAGTATGTCCAGCACCTCCTGGGAGATACTGAAGGGATGCTGCCAAACAAAATTGTTTCGCTTGCCCAAGATCGCAATAATTGGAGAAAGCTTGTAGTCGCCTGTCCCGGCAGCCGACTGATGATGATGATGATCACATGCTACATACATGCATAACACACAGTTCAATACGCACCAAGCTGTACTCCATTGTCCCATATGACACAGGCACCTCACCTCACCTCAGGTACCATCCTCATCCTCATCAAAGTACTGTAGCTTGTGTTTTCTCACTGTTGTCAGGAGTCTTACTTTTGGATCGATCTGGGCAAGAACCCATTCATTGGTGTGTTTGTCTTGCCAAGTGACATGCAAGATACGTCGGTAGCACCACAGTTCAAAGGCTGAGATCTTTTTGGTGTCTGCCTTCTTCTTCAGGGTCCAGGCTTCACATCCGTAGGTTGCTATATGGGGAATATGTGTGCCTGAAGCAGTCTGGTTTTGACTTTGATTGAGAGTGACCGGTCTTTGAGTAGGTTTTGGATTTGACTGAATTTGTTTCTTGCTATTGCAAGCCATCTTCGGATCTCCTTTGAGGTGTCATTGTTGTTGGAGCAGGTAGCACCTAAATATTAAATTAAAAGAAAAACTAAATGAAATTAAAAGAAAAACTAAAATACTTTTTAAGAATATTCTTTAGTATTTACGTTAATGTGTTCTCAGATATATGCAAAAATGCCTTGGTCAAATATGCTTTGTAAACACGTTTCAATTTGTACAATTATTTTTTAGATCATAAAAGGCAACAACACAGTACCCATACCCATGAGCCAGGGTACATCGCGAGTGCGATCAGTAGCATTATCTTCAGATAGGAGAGCAGCTTGCGGTTGCGATGATGGGCAAATCAAGGTATGAAATCAGGATTATTTAAAGGCCCATTCAGTGATCCCAGCTAAGGTGTAAAAAATTAAAATTGTTTATAAATTGCCTAAGAGTAAAGGATAGGTCATTAAGGGATCTGGAATGAGCGTTTTGAGCGTTTCGACAGTATTTTTTGTGGGACATGAGAGCACATCAGACATATCGAATTGCATTCTGAATGCGAAGAATGTCTTTCTGATATCAAATAATTTTCATTTTTGAAATTCACGATAATAATACAAATTTTATGACAAATTATTAAAATTTGATATTTTTCACATTTTTGATATATAACAGTCTTCAAAGTAAATTTTATAAATCTAATGATATATTCTTAAAGTTTATGTAGCTGGGAGGAATAGCCGACGATCCATTGTAAATTTTGACCTTTCATATTGAAGATATGGATTTTTTCCCTAAAAGACCTAATTTTTTTTGGTGTTTTTGGGAAAAAAATCCATATCTGCAATACGAAATGTCAAACTTTTCAATTGATCATCGGCTTTTCATCCCACCTACATACACTTTAAGTATAAATCATCAGTTTACTTCGAGTACTGTTAAATATCAAAAATAAAATTTTTTAATCATTTACCATAAAATGTGTATTACATTGCGAATTTTAAAAAAAATCAAAATTATTTGATATCAGAAGGACATTCTTCGTATTCAGAATGCGATTCGATATGTCTGATGTGCTCTATAATGTCCCACAATAAATACTGTCCAAACGTTCATCCCCCATCCCTTAAGTTTGTCATTAAAATTGCCATTCAATTTGAAATTTCAGATTTGGAAAAGCTATAGAACAGATCGGGATGAAGTTAAAAGTAGTTTAATTTGGATCGGGCGGTCTGGTGTGCAAAAAATGATTCGGGCGGGTTTGTTCCAAATTTTTTTGGGACGGGTCGGGTTATTCTGGGAATGCCAGAATCGGGCTGGAAAAAATCTTGTCCAGCAATATATTTATATTGATTGTTAGTAGTGAATGTGATTTAATTCATTAAAATGTAACTATTTTAAGCAGTTTGCTGAATTTGTTGAATCTGCTATTGCATTATATTATAATAACTTCTTCACTTTGTGGGTTTTTCCCTTCCAGTTGCTCAGCATTGCTGATGCGTCACAGCTTCAAGAGTTGAAAGGTCATAAAGGTAGTGTTCGTTGCTGCGTGTTCACCAAGGATGCCTCTGTACTAGTGTCTGCCTCGGATGATAACACCATCAGGGTAAGATAACTGATTGTGATGAAAAAGAAAAGTGTGGTATTACAAGTTATACATGTATGTGGGGATTTTACATTTACTTTAAGGGATCTGATATTAACGTTTAGCGTTTTCACATATTTTTTGTGGAAGCTTGAGAGTACACCAGAGATATCGAATTGCATTCTGAATACGAGGAATGTCCTGATGATATCAAATGATTTTGATTTTTTGAAACTAACTTTATAAATCTAATGATATGTATTTAAAGTGTATGTAGCTGAGATGAAAAGCCGATGATCAATTGAAATTTTTGACCTTTCATATTGAAGATAAACATTTTTTTCCCAGAAAGACCTAAATTTTGTTGGTGTTTTGCGGGGAGAAATCTGATGTGCTCTCATGTCCCACAAAAAACCTAACCCCTTAAATTAGGTCCAAAAAAGTATGTCTCATCAGTGTTTTTTGTGTTTGTTTGTTTAAACGTTTTTTCTTGTAGAATTTCCAGGTATTAAACACATGTTTATTAATCAATAAGGTGTGGTGTTGCACTTTGTGGAGAGGAGCATATAATATATAATAGTTTGCTTTATATGTGCAAACTCCATTAATGTAGAAGCTTTGTGAGAAAAAGTATCAAAACGTTAGCAACTTAGAAATGTTTATGAAAGAACCCTGCTGACAATATTTTGAATAATTATTTCTGTGAAGCCAACACATCTAATATTTTGTTTTGTGAAATAATCCTTGGTTCGGTACATGTTGAATTAAATTGCTATGGCACACCCAAATAAACTCTACCATGAAGACATAAACACCTCAAAAGAAATAAGTCCCCCTCTGAACATGTCGTCATAACATCGTAAGGTTTCGTTTTGTACCAACAAATCTAACTTTGAAATAATTATATGACTGTTTACTAAGTGCTGTGTGAAAATGAGAGATTTCCATGACTTCAGGGCTGAATGAGCCTAAATTGAAGACAAAAAGTGCCCTTTCCAAAAGTCACAAAGTAGGCCTATGCTTGTTAACTGCAAGGCGTATTGGGACAAGGAATGGAACTGACCATCTTACAACTCACTGTGCTGAACTCTGCACCAAGGGGATTTGCATGGCTGAATGATCAAGAATCGATACACATTACAGTAAATGTTCACTTGGTGAGGATTTTAAACTGCACTCAAACACATTGGGTTTTCCATTAGTGACAAGCCATGAATCAACTTTTGTGACAAGCATAGGCCTACTTTGTGACTTTTGAAAAGGGCAGTTTTTGCCTTAAATTTAGGCTCATTCAGCCCTGAAGTCATGGAAATCTCTCATTTTCACACAGCACTTAGTAAACAGTCATATAATTATTTCAAAGTTAGTTTTGTTGGTACAAAATGAAACCTTACGATGTTATGACGACATGTTCAGAGGGGAACTTATTTCTTTTGAGGTGTTTATATACATCTCCTTCTTTTCTAACATTTGGTATTTTATTTATTTGTACTTGTAGGTATGGAATTTGGAGCAAGGTACCAGTCTAGAGTTAGCAGGTCACTCAGGATGGGTGACCAAAATTAGACTCTTCCACAACGACACAAGGATACTGTCTTCATCGCACGATGGATCACTCAGGGTAAATTTTGGTTTTATCTTTGAACTTTTGTAACTCAAAAATAAGATTTATACACCAAGTGGTTTCAAAAATAGTATATACTTAAAGGAGTATTTCGTGATCCTAGCATCCTCTTTTTATGACATTTTTCAGTAGATATCCATGAAAAAAGCTTATTCCCAAAATTTCAGTTGATTCCGATTTTGCGTTTGCGAGTTATGCATGATTATGTATATTACACTGCTCCATAGACAATGTGTTGTAATTTCGTTCTCGTATAACAGAACGAAATTCAAATTTCACGATATCTTTGCTAAACGAATTTATCTGCAAGAAATTTTTTGTACATAAACATTATGTAGTCAGAGGTTTCCAGCGATATAAAAATCTCAACTTTTTTTGAGAAAAGTTGGGGGATGATGCTGTGGATCACGTAATGCCCTTTTAATATAAAGGTGAAAAATGTTATGGATCAACAGTTAAATAAATGATTTGGGTAATTTTTACTACATAATATATAATTGGTTTTTTTACCAGGTTGAAATCAAATGGGCGACAGGAGTTGGTCTACACCCATAACTCACCTAATGTTGCTTGTGAGTGACAAAGAATGATGACCAAAATTTGTCCAGTAATGTTAATGCAGGCTTCCAGTCCATAACCAGATATGCAATGCATATTATGCATCCTTTTAAGCTTTTAAACTTAAAGCCATAATGTACGGTCTTATAATATGAAATTGGTTAATTTTTTTCAAACCTGATTTTTTTGCATATTTGTAATGTTTACACATGTCCCAACTTGCACCTAAATGGAATCAGCCAAATTTGTTGTCTTTGTAGGTCAACAGAGCAAAGTTCGACATATTATCATAATTTAAAAATTATGATAATATGTCCTCCCATAGAACTGCATGTTAAATGGCCAAAATAACCAGTGGGGTTTCTTTCACTTTACCTTGTTATTTCAACTTAAAATGGACAGCAACCCTTCCCGGCAGTTATTACTAATATTATTTCAACATTTTTAATAAAGAATAACAAAATTAAAATTGGACGGAAATCGTACATTAAGGCTTTAATAGTTTCATTTATCATCGATATGTGCTTTTATGACATTTTCATGAATAATTAGAGTAACAGAAGAATGATTAATTTACTTGTTTGTTTGTTTGTTTGGTGTGTTTGTTTTCAGATATGGGATCTATCAAGTGGGAAACAGTTGAAGATGATAATCGCCCATACCGACACATTGCTGTCATGTGACCTGTCACCTGATGAGACAATGGCTGCATCAGTCTCAGTCGATAAGACAACCAAGGTGAGTGGATGCTAGGGATGAGCATATGTTAAAAAGATGTGTGACAGGCAGGACATGCCAATGTCACATGTAGCAATTTCACTTCATGTGTTCCTTTTACTTTTCATAGAAATGTTGAAAATTATGCATGTAGGCATCATGAAACTTCAGTTTAACTTAAACTTCCATCCTGTTCATTGCCATATAAAAAATGGTAGAATTTCACATTCTTGCCTAAAATACACTCGTACATATGTAATTCTATAGTATTGACAGTGATAATATGCTGTTACATACTGTAGGTGCCGTCATATAAATTTTGAATCCAGAAACGAACCGGAATTGAATACTTTGCAATTTTCACCCCTATTTTTAAGCTTTTTTCTTTAAGAATTTGCTTGCAATAAATGCCACCTTTAGAAAAATTGCACATCCCCAGGGCTTTTATTACAGACAATACAGTAATAGGCCTAACATGTTGACTGGAGCGGGATTTTGGTCATGTGACTTAGATATGACGTTAGAGTCACATGACAGGATGGGCTTGAAGTGTCATGTCGGCTTTGAACTTGGTACACATATATTTTATATATTCATACGATATGTTTCTCTAGTTTTTTTGGAAGGAAACTACGGTGGTAACATCCGATACTCAACAAACATGTTTGGTAGGTTTATAGACAAGTTATTAGGAAAATCATTCATTCATTTATTAATTTTTACTCATCATATAACAAAATATGCATGAGAAATATAAAAACAAGGTAGTATATCTTTAAGTTAAATAGAAGAATCACTATTGAAGTTACTAAGACATTTTGGCATCGTGATATTTTGAGTTGGAGCCCCAAACACCCCCTCCCCCACCCCTGGGGTCATTATTAATCTGCTCATACCAACTTCGCAGAACCTTTTTCTTGTTTGTATATTAAAACTTTTGAGGTTTTGTTTAACATCATTAATGTCATAACAAAATGTTTTCACCACATTCAGAAATCTTATACTTAGTTTATTTTCTTTCATGTTTGCTTTGTATTTATTCTTAGAGTTATAGGTGCACTATAAGTTTTGTATGTAATGCTAAAAAAATAGAATGTATCAGAGCTATCAAACACATCTGTTAGGCAAAAAAAAAAAAAAAAAATTGTTTGTTTGTCCATAGAGGCTTATGAAACAGTTGGGTCGGTAGGTCGGATTTTTTTTTTTTTTTTTTTTACAGATATTGCACTTGAAACTGACAATTTGAAGACTGGTAAATAAGTCAAAACACACAGCACTTTACTGGTTTAACTCTTGAGATGGTTCTGCATGTTATACTGTTCATTTTCTTCACATTTTCTTTTTTAAAATTTATACTAACCACTGTTTTATACGATGTCCCATCGATGCCCAAAAAAAAAAATCAAAAATCAAAAAAAAAAAAATTTGGGGGGCCTAATATGCGGTGCTCATTTAAAACACATTAGTGACAATTTTGTGAGACTAACACTTCATAAACATTTAAGTTTTCAAAGTTTTGAATATCTCAAACTTGTTTTTTACTGGAAAAAAAATCCAAAAAAAAACAATGCATTCTGCATTGAATTTAAAATCTTCTCAAGCTCTAAAACATTTTTTGGCCTGATGTAATGTAATTGCAGCATTAACCAATTTATTTGCATCATAATAACATTATAAAAGGACTGATCATACTAAATTGGAAAATTATGTTGTATAAGATTTACGATATTTATTTCTCACAAGAGAGGAAAGCTTTCATCATGTTTACTTTTGGATGAAGTCAGTCCTAATTAATATTAGACACATGGGGGTGCTGTTGGGCTATTCTGAGCCATTGACACCAGGCACCAGATGGTGTGAGTCGGCTCAGAAGACTGTACAAGTCCAGTACTTAACTAATAACAGTTTAGACATGGCAGGGTTGGGTGTTAGGGTTAAGGACATAAATAAGTCTGTCACAGACCATATGTCATAGATTGGGAGGAGGCAAACAAAGAATGGGTACACATTATATTATCTGTCAATAGTCGTGCAGTACAAGTACTTTTGATATTTTGTTTTAAAATATTTTTAACAGTTTGTAAAAATGATTTTTTTTAAAATATATGTTCTACAGATCTGGGCAATTGCTGCTGATGGCACTATAGGTCAAATTGTCCATTCCTTACAAGGACATGAGGACTCTGTGAGGACCTGCTGCTTTTCTCCTGATAGCAAGTACTTAGCAACAGGAGATGATCAAGGGGTTGTTAAGGTAGGTTCCGAGTTTGTGGCACAACTTTGATATAAAATTGGATGATTTGAACCCAATACACAAATTTATTGGTGGAGCTATGAGCTTTAAGGTTATTAATTATTTTAAACTGTTGTGATTTGGTAGTTCACAGCATCTTACGAATGGTAGTGAGCTTTGGAAAAAAACTGCATTGCTCAATTCATAGCGAGCGTGTAGAAGAATTAAAATATCACAGATTAACGTTTTCAATCCCATCAATTGAAAACCAATTTAACCCCTGCAGAATAAATGCTGTAGTCCCGTTGGTAAGGCCTATTGTGTGAATTTGTGTACTGTTGCTAAGTCACGTGGTACACAGGCGATGTTTTGCATTCCGATCATTTCTTGTTTCGTCATTATTTTGTCAGATTCAACAAGACTAGGTTGTGTTTAAAAAATTTTCTTTCGGAAGCTTTTTAGTTTGCATATTTTACAAGTAGTAATCCCAGTAGCTTATATTAATTTGGAAGTGTATTTACAACAATATTTCGTGGCGTGGACCATGTTTTCATTGATGGTTTTCGTCGGAAAAAATACAACAAAATATGTGCGGCGGTTTGGAATTTCAAGAACTTTGAGTGGAACATTGGGAGAAAAGGAGTCTATACCACCAGCTGGATCGAATTTTATGTCTATTTGCGCTATCACCGAGAGCATCTCGCCAGGTGCATGGCTGATAATTCATCAGTTATGAAAGTACAAGTCCGATCATAGGCTAATGATATAGTTCCATTTTGGTTCCCTTACGATTCCAAAGTCTTTTTTACATGAACGGAAAATCGTTGTTTAATTTACGCATCGAAACAACTAGCTGCAGCAATCAAGTAAAAGTCGTCAATATTATCATAGTGATGGTACTGCGGCAAGTGGAAATTGTGACATTGTCTGGGATTCTCTTAAATATTTTATAAAATAATAAAATAGTTGGACAAAACTAACCCGAGTGATAGAGAGGCGAAGTTGCTGGTATTTTAAATGCGGAATGTGACAATTTTACGTGGGTCACCCAGCGTCGGGCGTTATCCGGCAGCGGTGTTGAGAGCAGTCAAGATGATGAGTTGATTCGGTGAGAAATTTGCTTTTATAATCAATCCCGGGTTTTAATAGCAGGCCTAGGCCTAAGGCTAAAGCCTATAGGTAGAACACATTTGTAAAAATGGGCATTGGAAGTATAAATAACATTGGGTCGAAAAGCGATTTATTTTATAATTTCACTTGACACGGTTTTAAGTTTTTCAAACTGTGATATTCACACAAGCAGAACGCATAAAACCAGGTTGCCAAAAATTTCTGCTTGAATTGCTGCCCAAATAATCAAAAAGTCTCCAAGAATGGTTTAATTTGGTTTAACTTTATGGGAGCCAAATGTTAAAAAGTCGTAAAAATTTTCCTTAATCATTGCTTTTTTGAGGCCAGGAAATTGTCAAAAGTCGCAAATAAATAAATAAAAATCGAAATTGGCAATACTAAATGGCGGTCTCGATGATTGCGTAAATTGTTTACCGTCAATCAGTCCTGGGGATTTTGCAAATAGCCAATTTCTGCGGCGTGCTATCAACAGATTATTATTGATCAACCCATTTACGAGAAATTACATTAAGTTATTTATTTAAATGGAATGACGTCATTCGAACATGTATCACATAAACAAAGATATTTACATTGTTGAACTTGCGATATCAAGCTGTGTCCGAATCGAAATTTGAGTGCCAATAAGGAGCAGTTATGATTAAAATGTTTATTATTTAGTTTAATTAGTGGGTTTTCACATTATAATTTGCATCGTTCACATAATGTATCAACTTAATTGAGAGAAAAACATCGGACTTCTGCAGGATAAAATAGGCGCGTGGTATAGGTTGCAGAATTCGACATGCTTGATTTATCGAATCCATGGACGGAAAGATCAATGCCTGGTTAAAAACACATGGATCAGAAACAGCAACTTTATATAATCATGCTGATGGTTTTTAGTTAAAAACAAACTGTATTGTTGTTGCTGCAATAATTCCAGGGCATTGCAGGGATTATAAATTAATCCCAGGGTTTCAGTCCTGAGAAGGTAAAGAGGCGGAGCCAGGCGAGGTGTGCTGTGACTCCTGCTTTGCATAATGCCCTGCTTTGTCCAATCGTGGGACAGGAGTCATTCACAGGCCGCGCTTTTGGGGCGCTAAGCGTATTTTCGGTGATTAGTGTCGGGAAAATTTACAAGCAGTTTGTATTCCCATCCGAAGTTGAAAATAATAATAAAATAAGATAAAATCTTGGCCAATATGGCCAAGAGTTCAATGAGACAAGTGTTGGGCGATATGCAATATAGTAACATCGCTATGCGGTGCATTAGTGATGCTGCGGTATATGATATCCTGATATTGCAAGTGGGATATTCGTGAATCATTTAGTCTGATTAAAGAATGTTAGTGGCTCTTGGAAAAGCTTGAAATTACTGGAATTCAAATTTTGGTTGGATTTTCATGAAAATTCCTGGAAAATTGTTTGAAGCAATCGGTAACTTGGGTTAGGATATGTGAACAGATTTCCTTTCTGGCATAAAATACTAACATCGAAGGGCAGCATTATAATTTAACAAATTTGGGGATCGTTTTTCTGACATATGCAAAGGTTGTTGGATTTTGGTCATTCAAGGCAATCGGTGAAGGTCAAAGTTAGAGTCCTTCGTATGTAAATTACAGAAAATATTAACAATTGGTTTTCTGACATATGCATAGGTGTTGGCATTTAAGGAATTCATAGAAGATGTATCATCAGGAAAGCAAAATTGTAGAGTCATCTGATGTAAAACAAGTTTGGTGGATCTTGGTACGATTCCTTTTACTTGCCCAAATTAACTCGGCATAGTTTTTACTAGATTTGGTTTTACTCTACTTGGCAGCATCTTTGTGAAGCTCGCCTAGATAGTGGGAACAGTGCACACTGCCTTTCCACTTGGACCTTCTGGCATAATTAAAAAGTTGAAAAGTAAATAAAGAGGTAAATAAATAAACAAAATAAATGGAAAAATAATCATGTTCAAGATCAATTCAATTTTCAACTCCTTAGTATATAGTAAGGTAGTTTTATTAATAATCAGGCTTGTATATATGCAAAAGCCTTTGCTTGCACAATATGCTTCCATTTTTCTGTGTTCTTCATTGCAGATTATATCAGGTAACAGGCGGAAGACGTGTTGCTTGTCGTGAGACTGGAGATTTGTTTATGACCACAATAATATTTGACGGTGATCTCATCATCAAGCATATAACGGGTTTACTTCAGTTAGACATGGAGCCACGTAACAGCTACATTGCAGCAATCAATGACTTATATTTTGAATTAACATTTTGAATTAACATTGAATGTTGCACGTTGCTTTATCTACAAACTACGTACAATGGAAGAATCATGTCAAGTGCTTTTAAAAACAATAAAATGGTGTACAATCTGGTAAGAATCACAAATCACGCATACAATTGTACGTCGTCGTTGTCTTGTGGGTCATAAGTAATATGACTGACCTGGTATTGCGATTTAAGAGTGTTGTTTCAACTCTGCCTGTCCAATCCAAGATGTTGCATGTTGAGCATTCACAGGGGACAGTCTATTTCGTTTTTGAATGTCATCTGACCAATAGACCTCTGTTCCCAAAGTCATGCAGTTGCTGCAATCAATCTTCTGACATTCTGAACATTTGACAGGTATGTACACTTGTACAGCATCATCAATTATACTTTCAGTTGTTAGGTACTCAAAATTGTTTAATGAAAGTATGCATAACATTTGGAATGCACACTGAATATGTGCACATGATATAGTGGATTAAGGAGATGTAAATTTAAGGCTAAGTACAAGAACACTTTTAAGTGTTCTTGTACTTTATAGAATTCAATTGTCAGAATTCAATTGTCAGATTGGTATAAGTTAATAAGCAAGGAACGTGTCAAGTTGCTGCTTCAGAAGCATGAATGTTTGTTTTTGTTTTGTTTTGTATTGTTTTAAACGATCATCTTGTTCAGAACCATGAATTGCCCTATTGTTTTTATTTAACAAATATTTATTGAAAGCCGGTCTAGCATGTGGGATTTGATCGATTAAGTTTGGTAATACTAAGGAAGGAATCAACTCCAGGTTGGCATGGGATAGCCTAGGCAGGGGCCAAGTACTATGCCCTCAAATTTTTCTTGTTCAACTAAATTCAAAATCAAAAATTGTGTTCAAGTTTTTTCGTGAGGTTCATGCAGCCGCCTAGTTATCACGTTGATTCAAGAAGTATGTTGACCTATTGTATTATAGAATAGGCATGTTATCCTAGTTCTCTGTACACTTTTATAGCATGGCACACTTCTCGTTTGATGATTTAAAAAAATGGTGCGGGGCTTAGTTGTACCAGAAATATACCAGAAATATAAACAAGTGGCACACAAAATTTGTAGAGCAGAGTTAACGTGTCATTACCCACAGATATAGTTCATCCAGATATGCGTAATGGGTAGGGGATTGCACTCACAGTCACCGTTTGGTCTCCTATATATCAGGCAAAAGAACATCCAGAGAGCTTCCCATATCCCCCAGGCTTAACTGATGAAAATTAAAGAATAAATAGAATATGTTTAAAAATCTGGGGGGATTGGGAAGTTTATTTCTCATTCAGTTCTTGCATGATCCATTAACTTCTTTGGCAGAGATTTTCTAATTTGAAACATATATCTATTTAAGTATGGATAAGAAATGCACAAAAATTAAAGTATGTAGACATTTTAGTATGGATCAAGTATCCAATTTAACCTGTCAGGGATTTCCCCTATATGAATGTACGATTCCTGGAAACCATCTTACAGGAATATATATTGTATATTTTGCATGCACAAATATTGTTAAAGGTTTCAGCCCATGTCATTTTATATTACTGGCTGTGCTCTTTGTTTGGATATTTATAATCTCCCCTTTTTGTAGTTCACTGGGGATGTGATTTTCAGATAGGTCATCTGGGGTGCTATATTAAATATTCCGTATTTATATTTATATTTTCTATTAACAAGATATTATTCAGCTCCCTCTGTAGGGGTCACGAGGGTGGTGACTTAAGATAGGTTTCATCTAGGTCCTCTAAAATATTCTTGTTTATTTTAAGATATTTATAAGCCCTTACTGTGTAGGTCACTGGGGTGGTGACTTTTGATAGTTCATCAGGGTCCTTTGTAAATCTAAATATCGTTTTGCTAATAAGTCCAGGTTTTGGGTGCTGATTCCTTATATGCATGCTATATATTTGTGTTACATACTTATTGCAAATAAATCATATATGTCTGTTGAACGTCTGACAAAGACGCAAATCATTGCTTCCAATTTCATTATTTTGTCTGGGGTTAATAACGTTTTCAATCCCATCAATTGAAAACCAATTTAACCCCTGCAGAATAAATGCTGTAGTCCCGTTGGTAAGGCCTATTGTGTGAATTTGTGTACTGTTGCTAAGTCACGTGGTACACAGGCGATGTTTTGCATTCCGATCATTTCTTGTTTCGTCATTATTTTGTCAGATTCAACAAGACTAGGTTGTGTTTAAAAAATTTTCTTTCCCACCCACCACTCCCTTTGCAATTTTTCATATTGAGAGTATAATAGTGGTGGTGCGGAAAAATTTATAAAGAAAATTTTAAGTTTGCATGTTAAAGTTAAAGAAGCAATTCTAACGTAATTGATAGAGCAAAGATTGGGTCACGATTCGTGATTTGATGATTGGTTTGGTGCAGTCGTCTAATTCCTTTTGAGAGCGGTAAATTGCTCAAATCATGAAACTCTTGATAGGTGCCTTCCTTTGCTATATCAATCAAGAACTTCCTGTTGATAGTTGAACTTCATTGTGTAAAATGTACATCTCAAGTGAATCTCTCTCCTTGGGCTAATAAGCATATAGTTAAATGTTATCTCATATGTTATAGCTTTTCAAACAAAAAATTAAAAGAAAAGGAAGAGATAGCTGTAGTTGATTAAAAATACACACATGTCTAACCATGTCATTTGAAGTGAGCAATGCTAAAGCATTAGCATCACTTTAAACAAATTTAAAATCCGCTGGCAGAGATTTTCTAATTTGAAACATATATCTATTTAAGTATGGATAAGAAATGCACAAAATTAAAGTATGTAGACATTTTAGTATGGATCAAGTATCCAATTTAACCTGTCAGGGATTTCCCCTATATGAATGTACGATTCCTGGAAACCATCTTACAGGAATATATATTGTATATTTTGCATGCACAAATATTGTTAAAGGTTTCAGCCCATGTCATTTTATATTACTGGCTGTGCTCTTTGTTTGGATATTTATAATCTCCCTTTTTGTAGTTCACTGGGGATGTGATTTTCAGATAGGTCATCTGGGGTGCTATATTAAATATTCCGTATTTATATTTATATTTTCTATTAACAAGATATTATTTAGCTCCCTCTGTAGGGGTCACGAGGGTGGTGACTTAAGATAGGTTTCATCTAGGTCCTCTAAAATATTCTTGTTTATTTTAAGATATTTATAAGCCCTTACTGTGTAGGTCACTGGGGTGGTGACTTTTGATAGTTCATCAGGGTCCTTTGTAAATCTAAATATCGTTTTGCTAATAAGTCCAGGTTTTGGGTGCTGATTCCTTATATGCATGCTATATATTTGTGTTACATACTTATTGCAAATAAATCATATATGTCTGTTGAACGTCTGACAAAGACGCAAATCATTGCTTCCAATTTCATTATTTTGTCTGGGGTTAAATACTTTTGTAGGTGCTGCGGTTCTTGAGTTACGTTGTGAAGAGGGCTGAAACAACAACACTTTTGTAAAATGTACATAACTCATTAACAACAATAAATTAAGCAAGTTTGCAAAGTATACGATTTGTAAAATGAACTTGGGCAAAACATCAAGGTGTTAATTTTCAATAATTTATTGATCTAGATAATGAAAATTGATTTTTAGGTTGCTTCGACCAACAATACCTCGTCTACCCTTAATATATTAGACGAGACGTAGTTGAGTCCAATATTTTAAAATCTAAAGCAAGACCAATTAATTATGTATTGGGCGCAAAAAATCATCCAATTTTATCATTATTATATACTATGATTTCAGAATCTTTTCTTGGTTAAAAATGTGATATTCGGTCAAAAATTTGATTTTCGGTCAACTGGACAAAAATAGTTGACAAAAAATGTTGGGGAAAATATGAGCCCATCCACCACAGTCCAAGTGTTGCGTGCAATGTTGATTATATTGGACTCTTTAACTCTGTATGTACAAAGTATAGGAAGGAAGATTCTGAGAATAATGTATAAACTTTTGCCACAAGTATTGCTGAATCACAGTTCTGATTGTATAATAAATAATACTGTATAAGTGGTAATTTTCGCGAGGTTTTTATTTCCGCGGATTTCGCGAATGGAATTCCATCCGCGAAATTAACACCTCGCGAATATATGTAATAATGTATTGCAAGTATAGGGCAAGACTAGGCAATCGCGAAAATAACAATTGCAAAAATGTCTCTGTAACTCCAAATCGCGAAAATAACTGTACGCGAAAATTACCACTTATACAGTAGATGTGTATGTGAAACTTCGTTGAGATGATGCCTCAACCAGCATGTTTGAATTTTGATGTAGAATGATTACAATCGTTCGAGAAATGATAAATAATGACAACTCAAGATGGAATTTTTGGGGCTGAATCACAGTGACATTGCTGTGAAAAATCTGTGTAGGTGAGACTCATTGACTTCGTTCACCTCATTCCACATTTTTTCCTTAAAGGGGGTTAACCCTATCAGTTTTAGGATATGGATTGTCTTCAAACTTACATACAATTTCAAATATTGTCCCCTTTATGCATCTATGGGAGAAAGCGAGAACATTTTCAGCGTAAAAGTGAATAATTAGCACAATTAGCAAGCCAATACGTTGAGTACGCATCCATTGCATTGTGGTCCGGCATCCAGAAACAACACTCCCGTCGAGTGCTTCGCCATAACACTACGCCCATGATTCTTGTGACAAAATATCCCATTCTTTTTATTTTAATTTGACCCTGATACATTTCCTTTTAATTTTGTATATTATCATCACGTACATTTTACACTTATCTTTTATTTTAGGGTGTGTTTTAATGAAAAAAGTGTGGTTTTTTATAATATTTCTAATTAATTAATTAATTAATTAATTAATTTTATAGGGGGGACATTTTTTCTCATATTTTTTTTCATATTCCTCGTATCATACTTAACAAGATAAGGTCTTGTTTTGTATTTATTTCATCCCTTATGTATTTCTTTATTTTAGTTTTAAGCGTTTATTATTATAGCGCCCTCATTTTTTCGGACCTATTTCCGTTTGTGCGAATTGGCAGGGAGTAATGGCTCTTATTCACGGAATCATTTTTCCTACCCAGAATGTCGAAGGTGGTTACCAGTATAGCCTGTTTGTTTCTTGATTTCTCCGAAAATACATCAAATTGGATCGTCAAATTTCAGGATGGTAATGAGAAAAATATAATCTATTAAATGATACCAAAAACTCATCAACAATGAGAAAAATCGGGGGGATGATGCTGTCGATCGGGTCACGGACCTTTAATGACACCCTCCCGCATATAAGTTTTAATTCCAACACTCTGTTAATGCTGTGTCTATTCATTTTTAAAGTTGATGGCTGAATCCTAAGAGCTCAACTAGAACCTTAGGGAGGACAGCTTTTATGGTCTACTTAGCTCAGCAATGCTTTGCTGTCTTCGATAGCGCATTGTATCGGAGAGGTACCTCGAAACCTAATTACACCACTTTATGTTAACATAAACTTACACACACATTATTGAATTTCTATTGAAACACAACCCCAGACATGCTTATTTAATGACCACTTGAGTAGTTGATGAGTGGGTCATTATGTATTTACTAAACACAAAGGAAATTGATTATGGTTTTACCATCGACTATGTTTATAATCCTGCTGCTCTGCTGAACGCTCCGATAGATATCAGCAAACTCGTATACTGTTCGCTTGTTCCTATCAAACGCTCTGGCGAACATGAACCATTATCGACGACAGCAAAGCATTGCTGAGCTAAGTAGACCATAAAAGCTGTCCTCCCTTAACAACCTTGTGTCTTATCCCTAAATTTTCTTGACAGATTTGGAATGTGAAAACAGGAGAGTTACAAGGGAGTAGCCAAGAGAATCACAACTCATGGGTAACAGATATCAAGTTTGCTGCCAACAGTCGTAAGCTGGTGTCTGTAGGGGATAACGTCAAGGTAGGTATATGTGTAGACAGATGGATAAAGTATTAGGCTGAAAATAAATACTAGTTTGTTTCCTGTAGTTTCTTATGGTGAGTTGAATCTATAAACTTAATGAAAGTTAATCTAGAGCTTACCTTAACCCTCTGCAAGCGGATGTCGACTGCAGACGACAAGTTTCAAATTTTGTTTAAATTTGTCAAAAATGTCAGAAGTGTAAATTTTCATGACCATATTTGGAATCGGCATGACAAATGCATTAAAATGAGTACAAACAAGCCTTGTATTGGTTCAGTGGTTCTTAAGATAGCTCTTGATATTTTGAGAAAATATCTAAAAACTTGGACTTTTTATGTTGAAGCCTATGGCGAGCATTCACATCTAGCATGTACTCTGCAAGTAAGTACCTACAGGAAACCACTGTCAATTTTTGTTAGATGAAGGTCTATCTTGCCAACCAAAATTGCTGATAAAATACTTTTAAAAAAAGTATTTACTAGATATTTGTAAAATATTTTTAAAATATTAAAACAAAACACAAAACAACACACAGCTGCCAACAGCTGTACGCAATCCGACCGCAATCCTATTTTAAAAATACAAGGTGAATGCCGACCTTGCATACTTACTGAAAATATGTGACACAATCAAGGTAAATGAGTTGGATGTCGCCAATATTGATTTTGAGATATTGGAAAAGAAAGTGTTAAAATTTTTTTGTTTTATGTTGTTTTCAGCGATGGATAAATTGATGTTACTTCGTAAAGAAAGGTCGTATCAACATGGGGTTTTCAGTTTCAGAGAGCTCTTAATGCCCTCTTTAAAAACCTATGCAAAACTCATTTTCGACTAGGGTCGCCATGTGACTCATTCCCCTTGATCATGTCACATATGGTGGGGGGGCTTTCATACACGCACGGACAATTGTCACTCTGTTGGCAGATGTGTTCATTCAAATGAAATTTTTAATATAGTATATTGATTTTGCAATTATACCTCAAAACATATCACCTACTTGGTTTGATTTCTGCACAGTGTGATGTTGAACAAGATGGTTAAAGAAAAGAAAAATCATAATTAAAAAAGATTTCAAAAAGCATCCGTTTTAATCTTCTTTAACACACATTGTATACTTATTTGTTGCAGTGGTGGGATTTGGATGGCAACATACTACAGACATTCCATATCCGAGGAAGTTTGGTGCGCCTCATTCACCCCAATCAAGACTTCACCCAATTTGTGACAATTGACAATGCTGGTCAGCTCTACGTTCTACAGAGGATCTGAAGAACCTTTGTATCCTTCATGATTATGTTACTTGCTGTATACTTAGCCAATTTCTATGGCTGACGGTCTGCCACGTGTATGCCTTCCACAACTCTTTGGTATACTTCATACATGTATGATGCCACACTTAAACAGTAATTTCCATTCACCCACTAGCTACTATATTACTATTCGGCGAAGACCTTTCGCACTGCCCGACTGCTCTTCCGGATTATCGTGTAAAAAGAACTGGGTCACACAACGTTACATAGCTCTTGTTCGGCGAATGAGTTGCAAATTCAATAACTCAATTTTTGTGTTTACGCTGTAAACAGTGCCAAAGGGCCGTGCCGAATAGCATTGATATATATGATTGAAATCAGCATCGCAAGCAGAGTTGAACTTGAGGCAACATCGTCGCAAGTATCTCACCAACCATGGTCATGATTGAATCGCTAGAAGCTTAATCAACACACATACAGTCCAACCTCTTTTATACATTCATGATGGAACAATCATTAAATGGATAAAGGAAAAATCTGGATGTGTAATTCTTCATTGAATGTGCAAAGTGTTTAAGTTGAGGCAACAACAAGGAATTATTTGGTGATAAGACTGCAAAGATTGTGTCAGTGTTGTACAGAACAACAAGATGTCCTTTCAGTGCTGTAGAGCATGTAAATAAGGTATCATGATTTTCCTTTGATGATTATCTGGTAGGATAACTGACAGATCAGGATAAAAGCAGTCTGGATAAGGGAGGTTGACTTGAAACCAGCGTCGCAAATTGTTGAATTCAAATTGCTTAGCAAAGATTATCTGAATCTTTTAAATTGTCCCTTTTTCATCCATTAATAACCAACAATCTGAACAAATAAATAAAATATAAGCCTAATACTATGATCTCGGCCAATCAGATTGCGAGATCGCGTATTCTTTTCATTGATACCCAAATTTCTTTTGTCAAAACCAATTTTGACCAGATCTATATATAAATGGATCGGAAGAGATCAGAAATTGGAACAAGAATTGCTTTGAAAAGGGCCTCATCCCAACCAACATTCTGGATGGTTACATACTTTCATTTGTGTTACAATTGCAACTGGACTCACAGATCTGGTACAATTGCAAGTACATTTAAGGGGGTACTACACCCCTGGCCAATTTTGTGCCTATTTTTGCATTTTTCTCAAAAATTAGAGCGCATTGATGACAAGTAAGATATGTATATTACAGGGGCAAGGACTACAACTACTGCACTGACAATTTTATTTCAGCACAGACAATAGTTGTGGAGTTACAGTCAAAAATGAGGGGAAACCACTATTTGATCAATAAATCAATAACTACTTGCCTCGAGTTGCTGAATTTTCAGTGCAGTAGTTGTAGTCCTTGCCCCTATAATATACATATTTTACTTTATGTTTGAGAAAAATGCAAAAATAGGCACAAAATTGGCCAGGGGTGTAGTACCCCCTTAAACCACTTACACTAATGTTGTGAGTAGTTAAGAAGTATCAAGTGCATTTTGACATGAATATTTTAAAATTCATAAAAACAGACTTTACTAGAATATCAAAAATGTGTACATCCATATCAAAATGATGCACTTGTTGGCTTCTACATGTGTCTCTTTTTTATATAATAGCTAGGGATAAATTAAATACCAGACTCTTCTCAAATGGAGGTCACTTCAAATCATCCCTCAAGTTGCATTAACCTCTATTTGTTTAACCCCCTGAGAACTACCTGCCGATCTAACATTGCTTCTGATTGGTCAATTACATGGTATCTTCACTTTAATCACCAATCAGAATGGAGCTTTGCAAATAATTCACCCCAATTTTTTGTGTGGTGAAATTATTCTAACAATGTTGCTGATTGGTCCAATAGATAATGAAAACTTCTTTTTGGCCAATTGGCAGGTAGTTCTCATGTAATGGGGTTAAAGTGCAAAATTATTTTGGCCATGATTGCTATATCCCCTCCATGCTTGCCAAATCACTTACAGCACTCCACAGAGATGTAGAGATTGTTTATAAAGTCTGCACAAAAAGTAACACAGCTGTTATAAATATGCCCATGGCTTCAGAACTAGTATGTTTTCATAGAAAAGAAGGATGTTTTATTGATGCGCATTTTGGTACCCCATTTGTCCATTGTCGTTCAATATTATCAACACACCAGTGCTTTTAAAGAAAAATGCCAGAAGTTGCAATTTACAGCAATCAATGGATATTACACAAAGCGTTGTGGCATGTAAAACCCACCATTATCATCTGTGATGACTTCAAATCAATACAAATAGCTGCAACTTTTAAATTTGGGTATTTGTCTTTAAAACCACTGCTGTGATGTTAAAGGAGGATTTCGTGATCCTAGCATCCTCTTTTTATGACATTTTCAGTAGATATCCACGAAAAAAGCTTATTTCCAAAATTTCAGTTGATTCCGATTTTGCGTTTATGTAGTTCTGCATGATTATGTGTATTACACTGCTCCATATAGACAATGTGTTGTAATTTCGTTCTGGTGCACCAGAACGAAATTCAAATTTGCGATATTTTTTGCTAAACGAATTAATCTGCAAGAAATATTTGGTACATAAACATTATGTAGCCAGAGGTATCCAGTGGTGTAAAAATCTCAACTTTTTTGGGAAAAGTGGGGGATGAGGCTGTGGATCACGAAATGCCCCTTTAATATTGAATGAAAACAGACGAATGGGGTATCAAAATGTGGGTAAATAAATCGTCCTTCTCTCTACGTTGAAATATTGTGACAACAGTTATTAGTTCTGAAGCTGCATCACTTTTTTGTGCAGTCTTTAGTTACCGTGGATTCATCGGTATGAGACGTTAAACATCTATATTAAGTGGTCTGAAAATAAACACATTCCTCAAATACGAAAGGATGTATGGTACTGGCGCTTGAGTATAGTCCCACCCCGTTTTGGGTGAACATTTTTCAAAATTGGGGGTGGGACTATACTCAATTTCAACAAAAAACCTAGACCTAAATGCTAGGATCATTCATGGTTGACCTAAAATTTTTTTTTTGAATTTTGCACGGTGTTTTGTGTTTTTAATATGAAAATTGATACTTTATTTTCATGTCATACTCTATTAATGATATCAAAATGCATTGAATTTGAATGCATTTTGATATCATTAATATAGTATGACATGAAAACAAAGTATCAATTTTCATATTAAAAACACAAAAACCGTGCAAAATTCTCTTTTTTTTTAAAATCAACCATGAATGATCTTAGCTATTAGGGTCTAGGTCCAGGGACACTCCAAAGCCGAAAAATAAATAACTTTAAAAATATTCTGAAATTTTTCGAAAATTTGGGGTGGGACTTTACTCGAAGGTGGGACTATACTCGCGTCAGTACGGTAGTATTTGCAGCAAATGCTGGAGAATGAACCTTTATACAAAAATATTAAAAAACATGTACTTATAATTATATTGCTATATTACTGTATTTGAATTGAGTGGTAGGTGCAATGAATGACAAAGAGCTCACAGCCAGTTCTAATCATGGTAACGTTTGGCTGTTTGTACACCCTACTCTACAATCCAGGAAAAAAAAGGTTCTCTCCAGGAAAAAATGCGTTCTATAATTTTCATGTTTGCTCTGTAAACTATGTGTGTATTGTAAACTGTGGTATATGTGCATTAAATGTAACCATGTAGTCAATATATTTGTTTGAATACAGTAATTTCAAAGCCGGATTATTTTTTATATTATACACAGTCTCTTTGTATCGGTACTACAACTTAAAAGTGCATTATTTAGATTTTTTCTGAACAGTATTTTGTACTTTACTTTTTTGTTATATAAATTGTTTTTCTCAGATTCCAGCATAGCTCTATGCAAAGTGTGATAAACTGTACATCAAAACATCATGTGAAAATTAAAGGGAACTGTTATTTACACCCAAGGCAATTTGAGTCTTGTTTCGCACAATAATTATACAAATATTGACTGCTATGTTTTATAGCATGTTTTCAGATCATCATCAAGGGCCTGTCATTTTAACCGAGCCTCAAATATAAAGCAGGCAACATTTTTTTTATTTACCGTACCAGTTGTAGACACAGATTCCTGGTAAAAATTCTTGTCATCAGGCAGCACTGAGCACCGCATTGATTGAATTAATTGATGTATATAAATGCTGATCTCGCAGATCTGGGCAACATGCAGGCATCATGCAAGTTTATTTTGACCATCACCACGGGCAAGGTTTAATTTAGTTTATTATCTTCATTGCACATAAAAGTATCAAAAAGGTGCATAATCTAAACTATGCCCGCACATATAGCCAATCAGATTACAGAAATCTATGTAATAGGTACATGTATATTTGAAAGAAAATATATGCAAGTAAGGCTGGTATATACAGTCACTGGCCACACTTGCAAACGAAAATGAAACAAAGCAATACATTTAAGCATATAAATAATGTTTGTGAGTTATGAGTTACATACAGCGTATTTATAGTGCATGGGAGCAGATGTGTGGTACATTGCGGTATAATTTCTATCCGGTCAGAAATTATCTGGAAACTTGCTCACTATATAAACACTAGCCGTATTTGTATGTACTGCACATCGATATCCTTCTCAACAGAAGGATATACACACGAGGATAAATTGTGTGCTGTATTACCGGAAGTAGCAGCTTCTTCATGATGCGTAGGATGCGCATAGGACATTCTGAATGCTTCTCACCCCAAGAGTTATTAAAACAGAAGATACATGTTCACCGCCATGATCATATTGTTGAATGGGCTGTTTATAGCTCGCGCCACAATATTTACACATTCCCTGTGTAACCTCGGGGTCATTGCAAATGTACGGTATAAGTTACTTGGTATATAATTTGTGCAGTAACTGTATCTCACTATAATAGCAAGAGTTTCGGTATATATACAAGGATTATCGTATACAGTATACTCAAAAATCGGTATATTCACTATAAACATGCTGAAGAATGATTCATTGAATTGCCATGCTTTCAAATATTTCTGTTGGAAATAAGAAATTGCATCAATTTAAAAAAACACCCAAATTTGCCCTAAATTTAGGTTATTTCTAACACTGTATACAATCAATTGGAGCCTGTAAAATTAGTTGTTTGAAAGTAATGGAATTTTTTACTGGGCTATTTGCCCGGGGGGTCACTCCCATTGTGGCCTGTACACCATCCGCGATAATGAAAATGCGTAAAAAGGGTAGTTTTTCGTGGGTAAGCACGATCTGGCAGCGTAACGCGTTTAGGGTGTCAAAAACATGAAATATTGGGGAAAAGGGTAGCAAAATTGCAATTGCTAATCTGCGAAATGAAATTTAGGGTATGAAATTTGATGCAAGGAATAAAATCCCTGTTTAGGGTATTGTTTTAGCCTGGGGTTAAATCCTTGTTTAGGGTGCTTTTCAAAAGTTGATTATCGCGGATGGTGTACAGGCCACAATGGGAGTGACCCCGGCTATTTGTTAACATAATAACATCAAGATAAAAGGATACTGTATTTTCACTCCTGTATTGATTGATTGTAATGAGGGCAGCTTGGTGCGAGATGTCCCTGGTTCAAGTCCTGGTGAAGGCAAATATCAAAAGTTAAATATCCACTATATCCATTACTGCATTTGAATTGAGGGGTAGGTGCAATGAATGACAAAGAGCTCGCAGCCAGTTCCGATCCAAGTAACATTTGGCTGTTTGTACACCCTTATACCCTGGGTATCATTGGAAAACAGTGTCTGACATTGAATGATTCACCCAGTTTGAATAAGAAATCAAATCCCAGTACACCTGGTCTGACTGCCTGCTATTTATTCCTAGCTCTGCAGTGAAGATGTAAATATATACGAGGGGGTATCCAAAAGTTTTTGACATCACCCAGAAGGAAATGAGCTATATTGATGAAATTTTGTCAGTGTAATCACTGGTCCTTATGTACATTATGGTCCAAAAATGGTCTCCTAAGTATATTTACTTTCTTTACAGGTGGCGCTAGATGGGCAGTATAGTAGGCGCATAACCTGCAAGATGGTGAAAATTGAGGCATGCAGCGTGATTAAGTTCCTGCATTTGGAGGGTTAGGCCTACAATGCTCAGAAAATCTATGATGAAATGAAAGCTATCTACGGTGATGATTGCCCATCATATGGCACTGTTGCTTTTTGAAAAAGGAATTTCCAAACTGGCCACATGTCCCTCACAGATGAGCCAAGAAGTGGACGTGAATCATTTACGGATGATGCGGCCAGAGTGAAGAAACTCAAGAAAGTGGAGGATCTTATCATGAAAAGGTTATGCGCCTACTGCCCATCATATCGCCACCTGTAAAAATTAAACATACTTATGAGACCATTTTTGGACCATAATGCACATAAGGACCAGTGATTATTACACTGACAAAATTTCATCAATATAGCTCTTTTCCTTCTGGGTGATGTCAAAAACTTTTGGATACCCTCTCGTATCACTGCCGTAAATAAATTTGCATCCTATTTGATGCAGCTGTAATTTAAAAAAGATTTATGAGATGAATATCGTGAATTCATCATGTTTAATGACCCTTAAAAATGACAAAAAGCTTGAAACATCTGAAACAAATCTGATTTTTTTTTTTGCATACCTACAAACAATTTCTGAATTAAAACAAAAAATTCAATCAAAGTCAAGCCACATTGGCCCAATAAAAGCTGTTTTTAATTGCATACAGCTATAAAAAAAAATCCCCAAACCAAAACCAAAAGCTGGTTCAGTCAGACCAGTACAATGTGGTTTTATTCACACAAATCTGGTGTGGTTTTTTTTTTGGTTTTTTGGGGTTTTTTTGGCCTTATATTTTTTTGTTTTATTTCGCATTCAGATTCAGATTGTTTTATTTTCACATATAAAATCACATCTTCACATACAGAAATAAATGAAATTAATGTTACATGGATTGCACTTATATAAGTATTTTTTAACTCAGAGAGCATCATTGTCATAACAATTTATAATAGTAATACTAATAATACATAATATAAATAATAATAATGAAAAAATACAAAGGAAAAGGTTATAAATTTAATTATAATAAATAATAAAAGCAATGACAATGGAGGTTGTAGGAATAATAAATGTAGTAATTCCATAATAGTTAAATTTATATATACAATAATATATATAAATTTTATATTGCATATTATGAAAGCATGTATGGGCAATATTCACCAATAAATTGAATACCTGAGTGGAAGAAGGGCCCAACTCCAATTTTTTACAAAAATGAGTTAGACCCAACATTTTATTGCCAGCAGACTGTTCTTCCTTGTGTGTGAAAGATGAGCCAAAATTCACTCTCTAAATAGTCTTCCACATACACTTAATCATGGTTTTCATGGAAAAAAAAGGCCCAACTCCAAGGAGTTGGTCTCTTCTTCCACAAATATAGGGTTAAAGAGGAATTTTGTTCATCCATGAAATCTGCTTTTCACTAAATAAACTTTCTTGCTAACATATTACATGAGTTCTGCTTGTGCAACTAATGGTGATTACCTAATTTCTGTAGCTATTTTTAACACGGAACTAGCACTTGCAGTATATTAGTGGAAGAAGGGCCCAACTCCAGCTCGTATTAAGACCTGTACCGTTGCCATGGAAACATCATATATAATTTTGAATGTATGTAATATTGTATGTTCATGTATTAAATGTCCTCTGAAGATGAAAACATTCGGTCTATAAAACTTTTCGAAATATTAAGTTTTTTCTTAATATCTCAAAAACAGTTTTGATGGAGTTGGGCTCTTCTTCCACTCAGGTATTCAATTGTTTGTGAACTTTTTGTATGTAGAGCTTTTTTTGATCGGATATTGATTAAAAGGGTATTTCGTGACCCACAGCCTCATCCCCCCACTTTTCTCAAAAAAAGTTTTATGCCACTGGAAACCTCTGGCTACATAATGTTTATGTACCAAAAATTTCTTGCAGATTAATTCGTTTAGCAAAAATATCGTCAAATTTGAATTTCGTTCTGGTATACCAGAACGAAATTACAATAGTGGCCTATGGAGCAGTGTAATACGCATAATCATGCACAGCTCACAAACGCAAAATCGGAATCCACTGAAAATTTGGGAATACGCTTTTTTCGTGGATATCTACTGAAAAATGTCATAAAAAGAGGATGCTAGGATCACGAAATCCTCCTTTAAGTACATTGTATCTACTTATTCTTTGAAGTTAATATTTTACCGACTCAATTGTTTTGCTCATATTTATGTTTTATTGTACACTAGGGTGGTTCTTATTTTACAAAAGTCTGAAATACCATGCTCCTAACCCCTAGAATGGTTCAGTTGGATGAAAAACTTATCCTGTAAAATTTTCAGAAATATTGAACAATATTTACTGGTAGCTCAAGAGCCTCCAATATGGTCGTGACTATCCGGAACATTGGTCGTCGGACATTTTGGAGCATTTTTAGGGGGGTATATTTTCAAAATAGAGTGTCTCTTGATACTCAATCTTAGTAATTACATTAACAGTAACTAGTTTAACATATATATAACAAAAAGTGTCTTGTATTTACTTCCATTGTTGTTTTAAGCTCAACCAGATATGGCACTTTGTGCCGTGAATACTCCTAAATACTGGTCGTTATCCATTTTTGAGCAATTGTAAAGGGGTCTAATTTCAAAATAGAGTACCTCCTGATATTCAATCTTTGTAATTGGATTAACAGCAACTAGTTTAACAGACATATAACAAAAGATGTTTTGTATTCACTTCCATTGTTGTTTTGAACTCAACCAAATATGGTAGTTTCACTAGTTTTTGCCGAAGTACTCCTAAATATCGGTCGTCAGCCATTTTCGAGCAAAGGGGTCTATTTTCAAAATAGAGTGTCTCTTGATACTCATATCTTTGCAATTACATTAACAGTAACTAGTTTAACATAATATAACAAAATGTGTCTTGTATTTACTTCGATTGATGTTTTAAACTCAACCAGATATGGCACTTTGTGCCGTGAGTACTCAAAATACCGGTCATCGTCAGCCATTTTCGAGCAATTGTAAGGTGGTCTAATTTCACAATAGAGAATCTCTTGACATTCAATCTTTGTAATTGCATTAACAGTAACTAGTTTAACTTATATATAACAGAAGGTGTCTTGTATTCACTTCTACTGTTGTTTTATACTCAACCAAATATGGTAGTTTGCGCAATGAGTACTCATAATTATAAATACCGGTCATCGACCATTTTCAAGCAATTACAATTACATGTATAATTAAGAGGGTCTATTGATACTCAAGTTAAAACTTGGCAGATGGGTGGATCTGGCCTTCTAGACAATTGCATGGCTGTCTTGATAAGACCAGGTCCTTAAGCAACTGGGGGTCATTACGTGGAGCACGTGGTGCAATGAATAAAGGCCTATAGCCACAGAAAATATACAAAATTCCTGAATGTCTTTCTCTGGTTGAGATTAAAACAACAATGGAAGTGAATACAGGACATCTTTAGTTATATGTGTTAAACTAGTTACTGTTAATGCAAATACAACAATTATGTATCAAGAGACACTCTATTTTGCAAATATACCTTAAAATTGCTCAAAAATTGCTGACGACGGTATTTGGAGTTCTCACAGCACATACTACCATATTTGGTTGAGTTGAAGACAACAATGGAAGTGAATACAAGATATCTTTATATGTATGTTAAACTAGTTGCTGTTAATGCAACTACAAAGATTGAGTATCAAGAGACACTCTGTTTTGAAAATAGACCCCCTTATAATTGCTTCAAAATGGCTGACGACTGGCCATATTTAGGCACTCACCGCCCAAACTACCATATCTGATTGAGAATAAAACAACAATGGAAGTGAATACAAGACATCTTTTGTTATATAAATGTTAAACTAGTTAATCATAATGCAATTACAAAGATTAAGTATCAAAAGACACTCTATTTTGAAAATAGACCCCCTTATAAGTGCATGCTCATAATGGCTGACGACCGGTATTTATAACTACTCACGGCACAAACTACCATATTTGGTTGAGTTTAAAACAACAATATTGAAGTGAATACAAGACATCTTTTGTTATATATATGTTAAACTAGTTGCTGTTAATGCAATAACAAATATTTAGTATCAAGAGATATTCTATTTTGAAATTAGAACCATTTACAATTGCTCACAAATGGCTGACGACCAGTATCTGGAGTATTCACGGCACAAAGTACCATATCTGGTTGAGCTTAAAACAACAATGGAAGTAAATACAAAACACTTTTTGTTATATATAATGTTAAACTAGTTACTGTTAATGTAATTACAAAGAATGAGTATCAAGAGACACTCTATTTTGAAAATATACCCCCCTAAAAATGCTCCAAAATGTCCGACGACCAATGTTCCGGATAGTCACGACCATATTGGAGGCTCTTGAGCTACCAGTAAATATTGTTCAATATTTCTGAAAATTTTACAGGATAAGTTTTTCATCCAACTGAACCATTCTAGGGGTTAGGAGCATGGTATTTCAGACTTTTGTAAAATAAGAACCACCCTATTGTACACAGATATTATATATTTTGGATTACATTCGTCAACAATTTCATATTCTTAAATAATGATTTTATTAATTTAATAATTACTCCCTATTCTAGAAAAATACAGGACTATTTTTTTTGTATTAAAAATATTGTCCTGTTTTGCCAAATGAAACGTAGCTAAATCTTTAATAACTGGCAATAAAAGTCAAATTTTAATACTTTTGCGATTTGAGGGAAAATGGGCCAAAAACATGCAATTAATTTGTGCATGATTTCTTACAACTGCAGTCACAAAAATCAAAGACTTGGCACAAGTCTAAGTATGCAAAATTTGGAGTATAGGCTATGAGTTTGCTCATAATTTAGTTTTTATGTTTTAAATTTTGATAATTGGTTATAAACGATATTAGAAAGTGTGTTTCCACAAATTTGAATGCATAACCTGAAATTAGTCTTAGTACAGGTCTAAAGCTGGTTTCATACTACCCTGCCGCTTGCAGCTGAGCGGCGTGGCGCACACGCATTGCAGACAAACGGACACAATCAAGGCTTGTCATTGGTTGAAACGCCCTGCCGCTTGCCGCTGCGGCAAGCGGCAGGAAAGTATGCTGGGGGCATTAGGGCTTGATTGTCACAGCATAAAAATTTGCCCTAAAATGCATGTTTTGGCCCTTATTTCCGAAAATTGGCCAAATATTAAAATTGGACTAAAAGGTTCGGATTTAGCCATGTTTCATTTGGCCAAAAAATAGGATAATATGTTCTCTAGATATATTGCGAGTGCAGCAAGCATGAAAATTTACCTTTATTAAGTGTTTCTGGACTGTTTTCCTAAGCCTTTTTAGAGCATTGTATTTGAAAGGCACCTCATAAATGTGTGCTAAAATTGCTTTCCCCCCTTTTGGCTGGCCAAAAATGTCTTGCCCCCACCCCAATTTTACCCTACATGTACCCGAGGGATCATAATTACCGTAAATGTTTTCCTAATGGCGCTATGGGCTCTCTTGACATAACTGGAATTTTAGACACAAACTAAAAGTGCCCCCCTGTAAAAATCCAACCAGCAAATAAGGGTACGTACCCTTAATTCTTGTTGGGATTTTTAGAGGAGGGAGCCCAGGGGTGCCATTAGGTGAACGTTTACAGTATTGCACAACCCTTAACATTATACAAGGACTGTTCTAAAAATGTTTTAGAAGAAACTATGTAAAAGAAGAAATGTATATTTGTTTAAAATGTCATTGAAGGTTTAGAGAATATTTTGAGACATTTTGTTTTTAAATTAAGGGTAAACTTTGCGTGGGATTTATCTATGATGAAAATCCACATAAGTTGTTGAATAAACTAGTGAGCTAATTAAGTTTCAATCAATAGCCTAAAATGTTTGGGCATTTCAATCGTGTAATTAATGGTATAATGATAATATTATTTGCTTGCAACACTCTCACCCACATAATTATGATCAGCTCATATTAGCCCAGAATTATGTAGTTTTTGTTACTGCACTAGTCAATTAAGTCCCAACTTTAAAACACCTGCGTAAATTCACAAAAGTGTGATTTAGTCACACAATACACAAAGTGCAGTTTGCGTAGGTGCTGCTCCCAGCTGTGTGTATGCCATTCTGATATATGTTGATCCACAATGTTACGAGTCCCACCTATTTCAAGCTGATTAGAGTATAAATCGAGAGACCATGCTTGGTCATGAAAACATGATAAAGACAAAAAACTTATTAATGTATTATTTATTTTCAATATCATTTGAGATATTTGATTTCACTGTAAGTGTACAAATAAATGTGATGATGATTTGATATGCTTTTAAATCGTGTTGATTACCTTTTAAAAAGTAATATTGTTTTGCTTTTAGATGGACATTTCTGTGTTATATGTCTCTGTTTTAGAGGACCCTGCCAACAGGGTGTTTCAAAATGATTGGTACCCATCGGCTTTCAGTGGCGTAACTACGGGTGGGCAGAGGGGGGCAACATGCCCCGGGCGCCACCCTTAGGGGGGTGCCAAATTTACCAATTTAGCATCGATTCTGCACCCCTCCAAGAGATGAAAGTCAAAATTTTTGCGTGCTTCGCGCGCATTTCAGCACAAAATCAATTGAAAGAACATTTTAAGACAGTATTCAACTTCTAGTAACAAAAATTAATTAGTGGTGGGCCTTATTTGTCCAAAATTTGTGCGATTGTTTCAAGAATGAGGGGTGGCGTCTAAGATATTCTCGGGTGGGGGTAGGGGCACCAATTTTGTTTCTTGCCCCGGGCGCTGCCAACCCTAGTTATACCACTGTCGGCTTTGTTGTCTAATGAAACGCATGCTTCTTCTATTCAGCTTTAGATCCCCATAAAATGACTACAATTTATTGTTTAAAGCCCCAGGTTTAAAGCCATATTGTAACATTTCCATAAAAATATATTAGTATTTCTTTTTCATAAAATGTTAGCTTTTACTGTCAGATATCTCCCCTTTTAATTGTGCGCAGAACAACTGAGGTAAAGCAAAGAAAATTGGAATTTACTACCAGCGCTGGTATCTCCAATGCGTGTCACAACATCGGTTGTGCTACAGCACGGTCCTTTGATGTGTGTACGACTGTCCAGCAGGCCATGTATGTACTGTGTTGTAAACATTGTGTATGCATTCAACTAATATTTCCATCGTAATAATTAAACAACGGTCCCTGCGTTTTATTCAAAATCTCAGATTTTGACAAAACTACAGCACCTAGGTCCATATGCATAAAAGACTCGACACAGACTCAAATGCGTTCACCAGGAGAATAAGAGAAGCAATCCAAATTCGAAAAAAGGGGGCCAAATCAATCAACCGTGACGAAGGTATCGTCTATCTAGATCATATACGATCCACTGCTCTAAACAAAAACATCACTTCCGGGAAATGTCAACAAGCCGTTTTGCGGGTAAAGGGGTGGACCAAGTCACTTGTGATCAAGCCGTCAGCCCTGATGGCGAAAGCTTAAAGCCATATTATAACATTTGCTGAGGAGAATTTTAAATTCAGGTTTTTACACGATTGTAATGTACTTTAGTAAACAAAGATTCTCTGCAAAAATCAAGACTTTAGGTGCTGTAGATTTGTCAAAATCGGAGATTTTGAATAAACCGCCGGAACCGTCGTTTTATTATTACGATAGAAATATTAGTCGAACGCGTATGCGATATCAACACAGTACTACGCACACAGCGTGCGGGACACGCAAACACACGCCAGAGGATGGTACCATATTACAACCGCCGGAGTAACATGCATTGGCGCTAGTAGTAAATTCCAATTTTCTTTGCTTTACCTCACTTGTTCGGCTCAAAATTAAAAGGGACATATCTGACAGTAAATGCTAACATTTTGTAGAAAATGAATAATAATCTATTTTTAAAGAGATGTTATAATATGGCTTTAAGTAGTGAGTTACTTTCTCATTGGATTTGTCGAGCTCAATGTTTGAAACATTTAATCTACAATCCTACAAATGCATCTATTTACTGAATTTTAATTCTTTTTGCGCTTTCGCTGGGATCACTGAAAGGGCCTTTATAAATAGGGATATAAATAGTACAGCATATAAATTAGTAAAATAATGTGAATGTGTAGAAAGAAATGTGTCCATATTGAAAATTCATAACCTCATTAATAAACGCGATGCGTGCGATCCAATCATATTTTATTATTTGTGAAAACGCTTGAACGCAAATCGAGGTCATTAATATCTCACAATTGACCGCAAAATGCGTAATTGTTCCAATGTCGCACACAATTGACTTCTCGCGCGCCAGTATTGTCGTCCAACGAACTGCGAGCGCTTGGCTGTCAGATTTGGATTATGCAAAAGCGCTACCATATTTGCACAGATACTGATACGCACTTTGTTATTGGCCGTTTTGTTTTAGCCTGATCGATTTTGGGAAAGGGAAGATGTAAAAAAAATTTATTTTTACAAACTTTTAAGGAAAATTTTGTGTTATTTTGTAAAGTTAAAAGATCAAAGTGACGGTTATGAATGAGGTTAATAACTTTGCATCGGTTATATATGAGCATTGTGAAAAATCTAAACATTTTGCTTTGGACCTCGGAATATCCCTCGGGCTGCGCCCTCGGGATATTCCTCAGTTCCAAAGGCAAAATGTTTAGATTTTTCACAATGCCCTCCAAATAACCGATGCGCGCAGTTATTAACCTCTAATTGGTATATCGATGGGTCCACTTTTAAATTCTTGACAGCACACCCCCCAGGCACACCCCTAACCTAAACCTAACCAAACCTGAGTCCACCTGACTGCTGGTCACAGCTTTCCTTTCTATATATTTTTCAAATGAAATTTGAACCAAAATCAGATGATAATATAATAATATGTTTAAGCTTCCATGAATACAAATTGTGGTATGCACGAAAAGTGGACAACCTGCAAAATGAACTATGTATGCATTTGTTGCATTTATTATGATGTCATTCATCTAGTATACTGTATAACTATAATTTAACTTCCCATCATGCTTTGGGGTAAAGGTCCATTTATCCTTCACTGCCCCGGCTTCACTGCAGTGCAGTGCTGCAATGTAAATGTATGTTAACTGAAATTAGCAGAATATTTTACCCATGGGGGGGGGGTGCATGGAGAAAAAAGTGAGTTTCAGCCAGTGGCAGCATCAAAAAAGAAAAGAAAAATTCTGAGGAGGAGCATTAAGGGGGGCACAAAATTGGGAGGGGGCAAAAAGTGGAAAATTTGAAAATCTTTGATGGAAATTTTGGGAGTTTTCAGTGACTTTTGTTTTGTTCTGACCGAGGGTAGGGGACAAGCCTAACTTTTGGGAGAAAATGCTCCCCCATTGTGGTACCATGACTGATTTTAGCAACTTGAAGGGAAAATTTTTACAAATTTGGCTAGAATTTTGTACTTTCCCAGTGGTGGGAAGTGCTACTGACCCACCCCATGGGGCAAATATTGATATAAAATTTGATGGTTTGAACCCAATACACAAATTTATTGGTCGAGCTATGAGTTTTAAAATATTTGACGAGACATATGTGAGTCCAATATTTTAAAACTCATTGCAAGATCAATAAATTTTGTATTGGGTGAAAAAAAACATCCAATTTTATCATTATTATGTTTTCAGATTCTTTTCTTTGTCAAAAACGTGATTTTGGTCAAAAACACGATTTGTGGTCAAATTGTGATTTTTGGTCAAATATTGTGATTTTTGGTCAAAAATGTGATTTTTACTTTTAGTATGAGTTTTAGTCAAAAATGAGTTTTGGTCAAAAAGTTGTTGAAAAATGAGCCTATCCAAATCAGTTCTTGAGTCCAAGTGTTGATTATATTGGACTCTTCAACTCTGTACAAAGTATAGGAAGGAAGATTCAAACATAATAATGCCTAAATTGGAGTAGGGGAGAGCGGGGAGTGTTCGCCCTAGGGGCAGGTTCGCCCACCCCTTGTTTCACAGCTTTACGGCTATCGGGGAATTAAGTGACGGCAAAATTAAGTGACATAGGTCATTATAAACTTCTCATATTAGCTACGCGACATATAGGGATGTGTTCATCGAACTGCAGCCAAAACAAAAAAATTACACCAAAACGTAATTTTTTCTTGCATTAATAATTTTGTATTATCAGTGATACATAAATACAGATGGTTTTAAGGGGAATCTGTATTGGGAACATATAGGATTTGTCAAAGATTTAATGCAGTTATAAACTCCTTATTCGATTTGTATTTTGCATACCCTGAAGAAAATACAAAAATGTGCACAAGAGACACGTTAAGCCCTTTTTGAAGATGGGGCATGTTAGCCCTGTATCTTCCCCGGGCGGACTTACCCCAAACTGGAGGGCGGACCTGCCCCATCAGCGTGGTATGCAAAATATTTATAATTATACCATTAAACAAGGTAAAACTATACTGAAAAGCATGTTTTTAAAGTTATGTGGTATCAGTATTACTCATACCACCGTTTATGTCCTAATCCATAATCTCCCGAGTTGTAAACATGATACGCTTAAGTTCACTTTGGACCCCTACATTTTACCCTGACCCGACCCCTGCAACAAATTAATGACTCCCCAGAAGAGATCGAAATGCCCGGTATACTCTTGCTAAATGTTTGCATTTAATATGTTATTGTTATGCAATGTTTAAACCTTTTTTTTGTGATTAGGGTGAACCGTACCCACCATATGGGCGAACCTGCCCCAATATGGGGCAAGTTCGCCACTTTGCAAAACTTTTTGTTTGCTCTATCCTGTTGCTATTGTAAGGCCTATAGTTCTGGGATTGTGGCCGTATATAGCTAAGACATAGGGCTTTCACATGAGGTAATCAGATCACCCCTAACCTTAAAATTGACATCGCTAGGCTGGTCAGAAAAATATAGGGCGAACACTCCCCGCTCTCCCCTAGTCATAGGCATGTCCACTAAAAATTGGAAGTACTTTTAAATTGATTCAGACCTAACTTATTGGCTGGGAATTGATGAAAGAAACATTTTGGCGTTTAAATAATCTTAATCGGACGTTTCATTCCAGAGATATGGCCTTTCGAGTGTCACGGTTTTATATAGGGCTGCTAGAACAAGTTAAAAAGTTAAAGTCCAAAATGGAATACTAACAGAAAGTGCAACTTTAAGGTACTTTTTCTTAATGTATTTATTAACTAGCGTTATCTGGAACATTATATTTGCTTATAACAACATGAAAATAAGATCATCCTGAAAATTTAATCGATTTTGTTGACATACAACAAAAAATATAAGACCTCAAAACCCATGGTTTGTTTGGTGAAACCTCAAGCATGATCATAGATGGCCGCCATGGAAAATATCTCCATAGAGGAGATGAACAATAAGTGCATTATTTCAAATGAATAGCGGTAGTCTTAAACATTGTTCAATCTTTTAAGGTCAGCACATTTTATCTTCAAAATTATTATATTTCATCATGGCATAAGTTTGGTAACATTAATCACTACCAATTTTGAGAAATTTGCTCCAACTCAAAGGTTATCTTTACTACATTGAGCAATACACTGTGTGTGCATGGAAGCCATGATGGATAGCCCCGGTGGATAGCATATGAAATGGACATGGTAGTGAGAAGTGCACGGGAAGTCCATGATTTGAGATGGGCCGCGGTAGGCTTAAACTGACATTCTTAAATTTCTTAACATCCTGTACATTTTGTCTGCAAAAATAGTTAAATTTTATGAGTATGTAAGTTTGCTTGTCTGATTCACTCCAAATTCGGAGGTAATTGCGTTTGAACACCTGATGCACGGAATGGTGTCACTTCAACCTGTTGTAGTTCTCATCTCATTAAATTTTTCATTAAAAAAGTTGATCTCTTCATGAAGGAAGGTCCTCTCTATTTACTGACCAAACAGGAAAAAGTTTGGTTAATGTTTTCTGGTGGAATCAGGAATTTCTTGAAACACCCTGATATAGGCCTACATTTGGATCAAAACAAGTATGTACGCCATTTAACAGGCCTGGGATTTCTTGTATCGATCAGTTTATCCATAGACAATACGTGTGTGAGTGCACGCACACAGTAAATGAAAAATCGTTCTAGTGGAAACTGTATTGAGAGTGGGCATCCCTAATACTAGATATTTTGTATTGAAATGTGGAGAAGTCACACTATAATACATTCTACATTTTTTTGTAGTAACCTTTATTTTTGTACAGGTATTTTCAATTGGCAAAGCTCACTGACTCCACACTAGGACAAGATCAATACTTAATTGTGTGACCTATTTCGGACAATGGACGAGGTCCAATGCTCTTTAACCTTTTCCCATCACTCCAATGTTATATGGAATCAATTATAGATGTCAGACAAGAATTGTCTCTTTAAATTTCTATATTGGGATGTCCTTGCAATGCATGTTGGGATAGCATTAGCGCTCAACCCATGCATGATGAGCTTTAGTAGCCAGCCGGTGCGTATTGTTACACTTGTCGTAACTAGTCAGGCATCACACTTTCCAAGTTCATATCTAAACAGAGCTATTGAAGTTCTCACTGAGCTGTGGTCATGGTGGTATGTAACAATGCTTCAATGGACCTTGGCCTTGTGGAATTACTAAACTTTCTCAAGGAAAGGAATTAACACTTCACAATATATTCCATGAATGAATGTCAGGTAAGAAGCACATTTTGAATAATTAATTTCTTTTAAAAAAAAATCAGTGGACATGTAGTTAGTTAACAACCTGTGGACACATCGCATGATGAAGTACCATCTGTGATTTTATCATTGGTGTATATAGGTATTTTTTCTGTCAGTAGTCCTGTATTGTGTGCAATTTGGTAAAGACAGCAGCTGGAAGTGAATGCACAATACAAACATGGTATTAAATGGACAAATGTGTACATGTCACCACTGCTCGTTATATTGCTAACAGGCCTTACATATATGAAGTTATGTCCATGTTTTTTATTTGAGATATTTTTTATGTCAGGCTAATCAATGCATTAGCAGTTGTTGATAGCTATTGATTAGCTTATCTTATCTTACTTTGCTCCTACTCATAATCGCCCCGGCGACGCCATCGTGTTGTGCCCTTGAGTAAGGCACTTTATCTCGATTACTCCTCTTCACCCAGGTGTATAAATGGGTACCGGCATTCTTAAATGCTGGGAAGGTAACAGACTCGCTGTAGAGGAGGTGTGTAGCGATCCCCCTATAGCAACATTACATGGAGGAGTCTGGCCCAATCACCAATGAAAGAGAAATGGGCACTCCGATCACTGTTTATATGCAGGATCACCTCCTTTACCTTTACCTTTACTTTTTTCATCAGCACATGCATGTCTGGTGAATATAAGAAACAGAGCCTAAATTTCTCGATTTGCAATGGAATCTAAGATTATATATTTTATGCCCCTACTTCTACTTAGCCATAGCAGACAATTTGAAACAATCAGAAGTTATTGGAATTCTCAGCATATTTTAGAGGGCCTAGGGAAACTAGAAACATGTAATAATCATTTATTTACTCTAATGAGAAATATTTAATAAAAACAGATTTGGCCTTTGTGCCACCTGGGAACCAAGGGAGAACAGTGCCATTGCCATTGATTGGTCACCCCAGGATAAATAAATAAATAAATAAATAAATAAAAAATGAAACTGGAAAATTGAGTCAAGTGCACGTGACAACAAAATAGTGTCCCAAGAAGTGGACCAACTTGACATCATCAAGAAGACCCTATTTGAAATAGCTGCCATATAGACATTTGACAATTTTTACATTCTATATTGTATTCATTTAAGAATGTTATGACATGTGGCAGCTATTGCAAGTGGG
This sequence comes from Amphiura filiformis, assembly GCF_039555335.1. Lineage (NCBI taxonomy): Eukaryota > Metazoa > Echinodermata > Ophiuroidea > Amphilepidida > Amphiuridae > Amphiura > Amphiura filiformis. The sequence continues at coordinate 46,392,649 of NC_092633.1, read as the reverse complement.
CTTTCTTGGACTAATGCAGTTGTCAATTGCAATTCTACCCCCTCCCAGGACCCGGGCAATAGCGGGGACTTAACCGGGACTTGGCCAAGGATGTAACAACTCAATGTGTCCCCGCACTGTTGGGACATAGCTAAAACTTATATTGAAGAGCTTTGTTTCAAAACCCCTTACATCCACTTGCCCAATTTTGAGAACACATCAAAAAATCATCAAAATAATCACTGATATAAGGTGTTTTTCAACAAAAGCAGTTTTTGGCGGGATGCTCATCCTACCCAAGCATCCCGCCAAAAACTGCTTTTGTTGCAAACCTCCAAATATCAGCGATTTTTTAAAATGATTTTTGATGTGTTCTCAAATGGGCAAGTGGATGTAAGGGGTTTTGAAACAAAGCTCTTCATGGGAATGTAATGCATCTCAAAGGGCTAGAGATCAATATGGGACCATTTAAAGTACTCTCAACTGTGCCAGGTCTTATGTGGAGGAAACAACAGGGAAATCCAGGTTCTTGATTTTTGTGGGAGAAGTCATGCACACTTTGTCATCTTTCTGGCAGTTGCCCGGGGTTATATGGGCATGCAGGACTTGGCCGGGGATGTACAAAAAAATAGTGCCGTGCCCTGCCGGGACTGTAACATGATTATGACAGTTTCCAAAATTGTCCCCACTACTCCTGGGTCCTGGGGGCAGGGATTGCAATTGATGGCTGCATAACCCTTTGATCAAATGATATGGCTCAACAATGTAATGAGACATGCATTCTATGAAACACTTTCATATAGATTACATCTTGTGTTTCTTGCTGGCAATTTTTCCTCATGCGTTCACTTCAAAAACTGTGTTTAGAAAGAGTTCAGATGCAAAACCTGATAAATGCAACTATAAGGGCTCTGGTATGAACGTGTGTACAGTATTTTTTGTATCCCCAGTTAGGACTAACTGAATAATTAGGATTGAGCTATGTTTCATTTGGTAGAACTTGATAATATTTTTTAAATCCCAAAAAATTAGTTCTGTATTTTTCTGGAATAGGGAGTTAGTACTTCCCTTGTTCTTAAATTCCTGATTTAGAGTTTTGTTAATATTCCTGGCAAACACAAAGATGTTTTGAAAACATTGTAAACATGTTTTGGTTTTATTCAAAGGTCATGAAAACATTTTGAAATTGTCGCCATATGAAAAAAAACATGGCAACTTTTTAAAAAATATTGTCAAAACATTTTTTGCAAAACATTCTGTCAACCTTTAAAATAACATTATAATATTAGAATATCAAGTCTAAAAAAAATGTTTTCTGAATGTTATTAAGATGTTTCACAGCAGCTGAAGGGAGTATCCCATTATGCTTTGCAGTACCATAATAGAACTGAATGTGCCATAGAAAATGTACACAAAATCCCTCACTTCAACTTTCAATAACTGGCTTAAATCAGGGGAGGTGAAGACTTTTGTTTGCAAAAATATGACCCCTAAAGTATTGTGACACTATCCATAGCTCTCAATATCTAAGCGGCTCTTGTTTATGTTTTGTATACATTTGCTATGGAGCCACACCACTCCACGCCATACATAAATTCTGCCAGTCACATTTCCCCAATATGAAATTTTTTAAAAGTAAAATTTTAAGTTTAATGTTACTTCATTAAAGTTTGGCGGAGGCGGGGTTCGAACTCACGGTGGCGGACTGCTTCGGACACACTATGAACCCAGCGCCTTAGACCACTCGGCCACTTGTCTTTTTGGAATTCATTTGAAAGTTATTTGAAGATATAATCGCAACTTCAACATAGGCCAACCATGTGACAAGCAAAGGCAGAAAACGTACCATATTTTGGAATTTTATTTGCCTAAAAACATTTATGTGTATTATTAGCGCTCAATTGTGGTTAATTGCGTGTTTTATACAAAAAAATCCAACAATAAACATGATAACTAGGGCGTCTATATGGACAATACATTATATCGATTTTGACACGTGCTTGTGTCTCAGTACATTTCCATGGTCAGTAAAATACTACAGAGGAAAACCTACCATTTTCTTGTATACACGTTCGATGTTTTGATCAAGTATGTGAATATTCGACATTAGACCCAAAATGTTTTTTCAGGAAATAAAAGATTAGATTATCATAAAAGCGAAACAGTAATCTTTGGTTGGGTCTAATGTAATATTCACATAGGATTTTCAACGTTTTTCTATCCTTATTCTTGCTCAATTAAAAAAATATTTTGGCGTATATAAAATTGAAATAAAATTCTCTGCCTCTTAAACGACATCAAATGTGCCACAATTGGGTATCACGAATCGTTATATATGATGTGCAGTTAATATTCATATTTTCTTTTATACACAGGATGCTTCAGTTTTGACAGGAAAAATATTTTCTTGAAAACCCTCTCACTCGGTTATTTTAAAAAGGTAACCACGCTTCCCTAGAATGTGCAATAAATAAGCATTAAAATTTTTCTTATTCTAAGAGCAAGCGTTTCTAGAATGTATTATGGCGAAATGTGGTGTACTATGGAGCAAGCAGATATACTGCAATGCATGATGGGAGGCTCCTTTTGGCTGCTGAAGATGTTTTATACTCTTTGTTATCAATTTCAATAACCCAATATTTAAACTTTTTTTTTGGCTGAAATCATGTGTTTATATTGTCATGGCATGTTTAGCAAAGTAATGTTCCATCAACATTTCTGCTTTTCAAGTAATTTGAAAGCAATTTGGATGAGCAAAATGAATTGATATATGATACTACATCAATATCTATTAATTATTATAGCAAATGAATGTGAAACTGACTAGATTTTATTTTCAATTACCGCAGCAATGGCTTCAGATGGACAGAATGAAAAGACATCAATCCGATTAAATGATATAGCTGGTGGTAGTAACCAGGATATAACTGAAGATCAAACAGACACAAATCAAAATATCAAGAATGGCTATGAAGATTTAAGTCATGATGATCAAGGTATGCAGCTACTGCTCTATAAGCCTTTTCGAAATATGGCGGGCACAAACGCAGAGGCCCGGAGGGGGTATGGGTATGTGCGGAGGTCAAGGGTCCCTTTTTCAGGCTCCCTGGCAGTTCCTTAAGACCCACATTTGGATCATGCTCCAGTTCTTTGAGCCTCAAACTCTGGCAATTGTAGCTCTTTAGCCAAAATTTGAAATTTTTTTAGCTCCAAAGCCTATAATTTGGCCGAATTTTAGTTCACAAGACCCACCAAAATTGTTGAAATTTCAGTTCATCAAGCCCCTATTTTTCCCAAAATCAGTTCTTAGTTCCCAAAGGTCGGCGCTCTGCGCCGCACACCCCTACCAACATTTCAGTTGAGTGCCCCCTGGGTGCAGAGGGTGTACTTTTGATTTGGGTAATCTTTTGTCAGCTAAGAAAGCATACAAATGATTACCCAAATGAAAGTACACCCTTCCTTTTTTGCCCACCATACTTCGAAAAGACTTATTAGGATTGTTTGGAGCAAATTTTCAACACTGGTTGCCTCCCTGACCATAAATGACCTCTGACATCCCTAATCTCATATTCCAATCCCTTAACCTTAACCTTAATGTAATAATAATCCAGAAATCTGGCCCTAGCTCGAAAAACTAAAACCTAACCCTAATCAATGGTGGTGCTGCAGGGGCATAATTTCCACTTTCCCCCCCCCCTTCATGTTTCCCCTAATGCCCGCTGGTGCCGCCACAGATCCTGATCTCCTGGGGTAGAAATTATTATACATGCATGTATTCTTGTTGACCATTCATTCTTTAATGAAATCACCAGCAAGTTAAACTGGACCCAATTTTTGTGGGGAGGGAGATTGCGGCAAAAATGTCATTTAGAGCATGTTTTGTAGGTCATTTTTAAAAAGCTTTATAATGTGGTCAATGACCATTTGTCATAATGTGCCTTTGTCAATTGCTGACGCGCTCCCGTTCATATGGTAACGGTGTCCTGTTATCTTCAAAGGGGTAACGGCATGCCGTACCCTAAAACTGCTGCCCTCTATGTGCTAACGTGGCTCCGTTGCGAGAGAGACTGTTTGTGCTTCATATCTTTATAATAGTACAGCTGCTAAACTGAATCATTGTGCACTTTGTGATAAAAGCATGAGCACATGAAGTACATTCATTTTAGGATGTGGAGGCATTTCGGATTTGGCCCCTAGTGACTTTAGGTCGCAAAAGTCACACAGGGGTTAAATTTTGAAAATCTTGTCGACATGTAGGCGTACACTAAAGTATTTGTCTGATCACAAGGATTTCAAAAATGTATAGTTTGTGCTATCTACGACCTATGGTTAATAGGAAAAACTCATGTTGGGGTAAAAACGGCAACATTTGGTTGTACTTGGGTAAAATTTCAACTTGCTCCGATTTTGACAAAATGGTAGAACAAACTAAAAGATTGATGAAGTCTTATAAATGTAACTAGTTTCAATTTATTGCTGACCCCCTCCCTCCCCATCTATAACATTATAAACATAACCATAATATTTGTTAACTGTATCATGTGTGCATAGGAGAAATGAAGTTAGCATTTAAACACCTTCCCTGTAGATTTCATTTTTTAGGGCTCATCAATATTTTGGTTTGTTTCCTTAGATACCCAAGGAACTCTTTTACTGGTTCCTTTTTGCAACAATCCAATATTGCAGATTTCTTAGCTCTCTAATATAATATCCTTGGATAATTGTTTCTTATATAGTTCCCTTGGATGCCATAGATGAAGCTCATGATTTATCAGCTAGAGCCGCTACAATATGGAGATACTCGGCTCTTGCCACAGCCTGGGCCTCTGTTATTGTTCTTCTTGTACTAGGAATCATAAGTTTTGGTAAGTTACTAAAATGCCTATTAGCATATTTGATCCCCATGGCTTAATTAAGCAAAATTAAGGAGTTAATTGTGCTTTGCTTTCTTTATAAGTGCATGTTTATGGTTTGGACATTAAAAAAATTGCAGTTAGTTGGTCAGGATTTTTTTATTATTATTTCTTTTTTAGGCAAAAGAGTACAAAATTTTTACCTGTTTTTGATAAACCAGTTATCATTACATATACATCCTAGCCTATTACCTTTGTTTTTCCCAGTAACAGCATATTTGTGTAACACATTACTGCAAATGTATTCATCCTTTGTACTGAGATATGATGTCTTCTGAAACAATAATTAACTTTGATCAGGCTGGTTGGTTTTATGTTGGTTGTGTAAATTTTCTTTTTGTGCTTTTTAATCATAATATATTTGATTTTTTCCACACTTAACAGGTATCTCTGGTTCATCAAGAAGCCCGGCTGCTTTTGGGTTTGGGGTAAGCTATAACCATGATATTAAACATATACATAACTTTTATTGTGTGTTTGACATTTATAAAAAAATATACCAGAGAGATTTTAAGTCTGAGTCGGCGGCCACCTGAAAACCAAACATTTTGTTACCACATCCCCTTAAGGGCTTGGATAACAATGTTTGCACAGTATTTTTGTGGGACATGAGAGCACATGATTACATTGAATACAAAGAATGTCCTGATGACATCAAATAATTTGGATTTTTTTAAATCAAAATTAAAAATTGATATTTTTGACATTTAACCGTCCTCGAAGTAAAATTTATAAATCTAACGATATGTACTTAAAGTGTATATAGCTGAGAGGAAAAGCTGAGGATCATTTGAAAATTTGACCTTTTGTATTGAAGATATAGATTTTTCCTCAAAACACCTAAATAATTTAGGCCTTTTGGGGAAAAATGTGTATCTTCAATACAAAATGTCAACATTTTCAAATGATTGTCGGCTTTTCCCCCAGCTAGATGCACTTTAAATATCATTACATTTATAAGTCTTACTTTAAGCTTCAAGGTAAATATGAAAAATAGAAAAAATATCAAATTTTAATAATTTGCCATAAAATTTGTATCATATTGCAAGTTTCAAAAAAATCAAAATTATTTAATATCAGAAGTACATTCCTCGTATTCATAATGCAATCGATAATCTGATGTGCTCTCAGGTCCCTGAATAAATATGCAAAAATGTCTCTATCCGATCCCTTAAAGGCCTATTCAGTGATTTGCTCATCTGGAGGATCATAAAAATCATAGAAATTCAGATTTTGACACCTTTGTCAGTGTCATTAATATAGATGTGCTAACACCTTTGTCAGTGTCATTAATATAGATGTGCTAACACTGTTGTCAGTGTCATTCATACAGATGTGCTAACATAGCCTGCTAGTGGTTAAAGCAAAACCTGCATATAAAAGATGAAATAGGACATTTTACATGAATCTGTAATTTCTCTAAGAGAAATTAGCCCTGGGGTACTCAGTACAAATGACCATACAGGGACGTGCTGCAAACATGGGTAGCATTTTCAGCCTTCTGGTATATCAATGACCCCTTTTTCAAAGCCTATTTTGGTATATGAATGGGTCCTTTTTTCAAAATTTTCTCAATTTTTTCGAAAACAGCCCAATTTTTCCTTAATCTAGCTAACATTTTCAAAATTTTCCCAAAATTTCGGAAAATTTGTAAAAACTAAGAAAATTTTGGGTAAATTCGGCCGAAAATTTTGACTTTTGGTATATCAATGGGTCCAAATTTCTTGAAAAATTGGTATATTTATGGGTCTACTTCCAAAATCTCAGCGGCATCGTCCCTACCAAAACCAAACTTGAGTACCCCGGAAATTACCTACATGTATTCGAATGGGGCTTCAACTTTGTCAATACTGCTGTTTTTTGCCAAATATTTCATTTCATAAAATACCTAATCACAATTTCAATGACTTCACTTTCAAGAAATTTATACACAATTTTTTCTTTTTTTTTTTTACACTGGGCATGGGATCACTGAATAAACCCTCAAAGCGATCTCTCACAGAAAGACCCTAATGGGCTATTCTGAAATCCACACTACCCCTGTGGAAGATTTTGGAAATATCTTCTACAGGGGGAGTATGGTTTTCAAATGTAATTGGTCAGAGTTAATCAGTTTGAAACCCATACTCCCCCTGTATCATAGCTTTACCTATATCTTCCACACCTGGAGCGAGTATTTCAAATAGAAGTTACCCAATTGTATATTCTATTTATATAGTCTATCATACTCCCTCTGCGGAAGAGTGTAGCTAAATCTTCTACAAGGGTAGTGTGGGTTTTAAATGGAATAGCCCAATGTGCTACCCCAAAGAAAACTAACAAACTAACACAAACATTTCAAAATATTCCTAACTTTGCCATGGATGTAAGTAAGTGTCAGAATAAAAGTGAATCATATTTTGATTAATTGTGATGTGATCAAGCAAAATGAGGTGGATGCCAGTAATATTGATTTTGAGATATAGCCATAAATTGTGTTTAAATTCCTTTGTATGTTATTATTCTGAGCAACACTAAAATGACCATATCTCTGGAACCGTAAGTCTAATTATAATGGAGTTTTGAGCAAAATAAAGCTCTGAAAATTCCTCGTTTACCAAATTGAAAACTGAATTTTGCTTTTGATCTACATCAGACTCATTTTGCTTGATCGCATCACAATTTTGAATGTGGTGTTTAATTATACATAATGTGCTGACATAGGTACATTTATTGATTCAGACATTAGTCTCCCATAATAAAATGGACAGAAACCTTTCCTGACAGTTATTACTAATATTATTTCAGCATTTTGAGTTAAGGGATCTGGAATGAGCGTTTCGACAGTATTTTTTATGGGATATGAGAGCACATCAGACATATCGAATTGTATTCTGAATACGAAGAATGTCTTTCTGATATCAAATAATTTTCATTTTTTGAAATTCACGATGTAATACAAATTTTATGACAAATTATTAAAATTTGATATTTTTCACATTTTTATATATAACAGTCCTCAAGTAAATTTTATAAATGCAATGACATATTCTTAAAGTGTATGTAGCTGGGAGGAAAAGCCGACGATCAATTGAAAATTTTGACCTTTCATATTGAAGATACGGATTTTTTCCCAAAAAGACCTCATTTTTTTTGGTGTTTTGGGGAAAAAATCCATATCTTCAATACGAAAGTTCAAAATTTTCAATTGATCGTCGGCTTTTCATCCCATCTACATACACTTTAAGTATAAACTAGACTTAGCTGTGGTCTAAGACCACGAACACAGCCGTGTTGTTACCCCTTAATGACCTTTGACCCCAAAATATATGAAAACCCCATAGACATTGGCTAATATTAGTCAATGTATGTGTGCACGTGGCATCACTTTGCCATGTTATTTGTGACAGAAGGGGCATTTTGAAGGTTTTTCGTCTCAGACCGGAAGTGACCCCTTAATGACATTTGACCCCAAATCAAAAAAATACCACATATGAATTGGGTAACCACAATTCATGTGTGAACATACTAGATTACTGTCCTATGTTTTTCTTAGCAAATAAAAACTTTTGAAGGTTTTTCGTTTTATACTGGAAGTGACCCCTTAATGACCTTTGACCCCAAATCTGTGTAGGACCCCATAGACACTGGATAATAACAATGCATGTGTGCAAGTGGCATCACTGTCCTACAGAATCTGTGGAAGAAGATACATTTTAAAGGTATTTCGTTTATACCGGAAGTGACCCCTTAATGAGATTTGACCCCAAATAAAAAAAAATACCACATATACATTGGGTGACTGCAGATCACATGTGAACATACCGTTACTGTCCCATGTTTTGCTTAGCGTATACATTTTTTTTAAAGATATTTCGTTTTATACCGGAAGTGACCCCTTAATGACCCTTGACCCCAAATCTGTGTACACCCCATAGACACTGGGTAATAACAATACTTGTGTGCAAGTGGCGTCTCTGTCCCACATAATTTGTGGAAGATGCATTTTAAAGGTATTTCTTTTTATACCGGAAGTGACCCCTTAATGAGCTTTGACCCTAAGTAAAAAAAATACCACATATACGTTGGGTGACTACAGATCTTATGTGAACATACCGTTACTGTGCTATGTTTTACTTAGCTAATAAAAAATTTTGAAGGTTATTCGTTTTATACCGGAAGTGACCCTTAATGACCTTTGACCCCAAATCTGTGTACACCACATAGACACTGGGTAATAACAATGCATGTGTGCAAGTGGGGTCGCTGTCCTACGTAAGTTGTGGGAGAAGATGCATTTGTAGTTGAAATCACGTTTTTGACCCCTGTGACCCCTGCGTGACCTTTGACCCCACGAGTTTCATGTGACATGTAGGGGCATTGTCAATGATCATTGTGACCAAGTTAGGTCAAAATCGATGTAAGCATGTGAGTGCTAGAGCAAATGTAATGGTTGACAGAAAGAAGAAGAAGAAAGAAAGAACTAGACTTAGCTGTGGTCTAAGACCACGAACACAGCCGTGTTGTGACCCTTTAATGACCTTTGACTCCAAAATATATGAAAACCCCATAGACATTGGCTAATGTCAATGTATGTGTGCACGTGGCATCACTTTGCCATGTTATTTGTGGCAGAAGGGGCATTTTGAAGGTTTTTCGTCTCAGACCGAAGTGACCCCTAAATGACATTTGACCCCAAATAAAAAATTCCACATATGAATTGGGTAACCACAATTCATGTGTGAACATACCGTTACTGTCCTATGTTTTTCTTAGCAAATAAATTTTTTTGAAGGTTTTCGTTTTATACCGGAAGTGATCCCTTAATGACCTTTGACCCCAAATCTGTGTACACCCCATAGACACTGGGTAATAACAATGCATGTGTGCAAGTGGCGTCACTGTCCTACACAATCTGTGGAAGAAGATGCATTTTAAAGGTATTTCGTTTTATACCGGAAGTGACCCCTTAATGAGATTTGACCCCAAATAAAAAAATACCACATAAACACTGGGTGACTGCAGATCACGTGTGAACATACCGTTACTCTCCCATGTTTTACTTAGCTTATAAAATTTTTTTAAGATATTTCGTTTTTTACCGGAAGTGACCCCTTAATGACCTTTGACCCCAAATCTGTGTACACCCCATAGACACTGGGTAATAACAATACATGTGTGCAAGTGGCGTCTCTGTCCCACATAATTTGTGGAAGAAGATGCATTTTAAATGTATTTCTTTTTATACCGGAAGTGACCCCTTAGTGAGCTTTGACCCCAAGTAAAAAAAAATACCACATATACATTGGGTGACTGCAGATCATATGTGAACATACCGTTACTGTGCTATGTTTTACTTAGCTAATAAAAATTTTTGAAGGTTTTCGTTTTATACCGGAAGTGACCCTTAATGACCTTTGACCCCAAATCTGTGTACACCACATAGACACTGGGTAATAACAATGCATGTGTGCAAGTGGGGTCGCTGTCCCACGTAAGTTGTAGGAGAAGATGCATTTTTAGTTGAAATCACGTTTTTGACCCCTGTGACCCCTGCGTGACCTTTGTCCCCACGAGTTTCATGTGACATGTAGGGGCATGGTCAATGATCATTGTGACCAAGTTAGGTCAAAATCGATGTAAGCATGTGAGTGCTAGAGCAAATGTAATGGTTGACAGAAAGAAGAAGAAAGGACCTGTAAGAAAAAGACACAGCCGTGACTAACGTCCACGGCTGTGTAAAGAACCTGTAAGAAAAAAGACACAGCCGTGACTAACGTCACGGCTGTGTAATCATCAGATTTATAAAGTTTACTTCGAGTACTGTTAAATATCAAAAATACCACATATACATTGGGTGACTGCAGATCATATGTGAACATACCGTTACTGTGCTATGTTTTACTTAGCTAATAAAAATTTTTGAAGGTTTTTCGTTTTATACCGGAAGTGACCCTTTAATGACCTTTGACCCCAAATCTGTGTACACCACATAGACACTGGGTAATAACAATGCATGTGTGCAAGTGGGGTCGCTGTGCTACGTAAGTTGTGGGAGAAGATGCATTTTTAGTTGAAATCACGTTTTTGACCCCTGTGACCCCTCGTGACCTTTGTCCCCACGAGTTTCATGTGACATGTAGGGGCATGGTCAATGATCATTGTGACCAAGTTAGGTCAAAATCGATGTAAGCATGTGAGTGCTAGAGCAAATGTAATGGTTGACAGAAAGAAGAAGAAAGAACCTGTAAGAAAAAAGACACAGCCGTGACTAACGTCACGGCTGTGTAAAGAACCTGTAAGAAAAAAGACACAGCCATGACTAACGTCACGGCTGTGTAATCATCAGATTTATAAAGTTTACTTGAGTACTGTTAAATATCAAAATATCAATTTTAATCATTTGCCATAAAATGTGTATTACATTGCAATTTCAAAAATCAAAATTATTTGATATCAGAGGGACATTCTTCGTATTCAGAACGCAATTCGAAATGTCTGATGTGCTCTAATGTCCCACAATAAATACTGTCCAAACGTTCATACCCCACCCCTTAAGTATAACAAAATTAAAATTTGATGGAAAACATACATTATGGCTTTAATTGGCATTGAAACACAAACTAAATAAATACTAAAATGAATGTTTTGTTTGTATTTTTTTGTCAGTTTGATTGTATATTAGACGTACTCACATCAGCTGTTGTTATTTGGAGATTCTATGGGTCAATAGGTACACTATATTCATCCGATAGAGAACGAATGTAAGTAACCGATAATGGGGTGTTCCATTTAAAATCCACACGACCCCTGTGGAAGATTTTGGAAATATCTCCCACAGAGGGAGTATGTTTTTCAAATGCAATTGGTCAGGCTTCATCATTTTGAAACCCATACTCCCCCTGTATTGTGGCATTACCTATATCTTCCACAACTGTAGTGAGTATTTCAAATATGGAAGTTACCAAATTGTCTATTGTATTCAAAACTCATACTCCCTCTGTGGAAGACTTTAGCTGAATCTTCCACAGGGGTAGTGTGGATTTTAAATGGAATAGGCCAATATAATGTTAAAAACTGTTGAATATGTACAACATCATCCAAGATTTAGGTTAAAAAAGACAAAAACAACCTACGTTTTGGGAGCATAAAAACACTCCTTTTCCTCTTTGGTAACTGGATCACGCACCTTTGGAATTAGTAGTACATGTCATAGACTTTGTGTTGCGATCACTTTCAACCATGGTGCAGAACTCAAAAGCGTGATCCAGTTGACATAGTGATAATCAGATTACACGTAACACTTCGCTGGCGAATAAAAACCAAAGAATATCAATTCTGGAACTGCCACTGTCACTAACTTTCCGACAGCTCTTACTAGACATGCCAGTTTATAAGATTGATAAAGGTTCTTTTTCAGATCCAATAAAATGATACTACTCACTCAGAAATATTTCAATTCCTATCAGGAATCTTGTTCACTCTGGTACTGGTGTTTCTAGATGTTTTAGCTCCGCAACACTTCTGTCTGTTTTGATGACGTCACCAAACTTTCTTGTTGCCGAGTATTTATGACCTGGTCATAAATTTTGTCCAGTCGGTAGGCCCCCTCGTCTTTATTCATAGTGTCTTTTCCTCTACTCCTGATCCAGATTGCTTCCTTTAGCCAGCGTGTAGTTTTGTCAGATTCTTGATCAATAACCTGAGCCTCCTCCCACCCAATTACGTGGTTTTGGTTGGAAACATGTTCGGCAATGGCAGATTTGTGAATTTCTGAAGCGGATGCTTTGCGTTGTGACCAGGTGAAGCTTTTGGCGCTTACTTTTTCGCTTTCTGACTTGTGTTCTGTTAACCTTGTCTTAAACAAGCGGCCTGTTTCCCCGATGTAAGTTTTGGGGCAGTTCTGACAAGGTATCTCGTAGATCACTTCTGCTGATTGTAATGGGTCGCACTTGTCTTTCGGGTGAACTAACACTATGAATAAAGATTTAGGGGGCCTACCGATGACAAAAAATTTATGACCAGGTCATAAATACTCGCAACAACAAAGTTTGGTGACGCTATCATCAAACCAGACAGAAGTATTGCCGGTGCTAAAAACATCTAGAAACACCAGTACCAGAGTGAACAAGATTCCTGATAGGAATTGAAATATTTCTGAGTGAGTAGTATCATTTTATTGGATCTGAAAAAGAACCTTTATCAATCTTATGCCAGTTTAGTCTACTTGGCAGATAAATATCACTTGAATCATAAACGAAAATAGTGTAAAATTGCTCATTTTAATATGTGTTTCTGTACACATTATGTCTGCTACTAAGCTTTCACATCGTATTTCATTGCAATCAATAAAAGAAAAACAGATGAATCATTAATAAATTAATGAATAATAAAATCATCAAGAAATTAATCTTTCTATTGCACTAAGACAATGTAAGATGGTATCCATTTGAAAAGCAAAGTACCAAAACACAGCTTTTAAAAAAATTCTGCTGAACGTTAAAATCTTATTACGATCTTAACTCATTATGCTTTATTTTTGCCATGCAAACTAAATGCTTTTGCAAATTTTAGATATTCATGTATATTTTCAGTGTATATAAAATCAGACATATGTCTATAAAAATACTGGAAATACCAGCAATTTTATTGATTATTCAAATATTATAAAACTACACCTATGAATTTGGTTTGATCATGGTTTGATCAGATGCCAAGTAATATCAAATGTTAATGCTGGTCATTAAGTTTTATTTGAATTGATTATTTTTATAAACATTGATATTATTTATAAAAACAAATGTAAAAACCTTGAATTGGTGCAAGAAAATTGATTATGGTATTTTACCGTTTGTCTCCCTGTTGATGATCTATAATTGTTGGATAATAATTTACATTTACAAGTACTTAATATCATGTTATTTCATTTGTAACATTTTTCATATATATTTCTATTTTTATATCTCGGGGATTGATATGGGTTACCTAAAGTTTCACACACTTTCAGTGGCATATATTTCTTTTTGACATGGGGGGGGTGGAGTTGGAATTTTTTCTTGAAGTATTGTTAATCCAGCACCTTTTGGCAACAAAATAAGTTTATGGGACAAATGCATGTGAAAAATGTGGTATATTGAAGCTAAACTGGTGAAATATGGTACAAAAGTGGACTAAATGTATATACATGAAGCACACACAAAATTGGCTTTTTGTGGTTAAAATTTGGTCAGAAACTCACAGGTGTCAACATTGGGGGATGATTGTATGGACCATCCCCCTAGCAAAATATTGGAGGATTTATCAGGGACAGATGCGGGGGTTAGAGATAGACAGTCAAAAAGAATTTTCATCTTGCTTCACTCCTCCAGATGAAACAGGTTTTCTATGCTTGTTTGTTTGTTTGTTTGTTTGTTTGTTTGTTTGTTTGTTTTTTAGAGGAGAGGGAGAGCCTCGACCCTGTTCTCACCCTCCCAAAAGTGTGAGGAAAATTGACAAAAGGTCCACATTTGGGTTATAAGGGCATTCAAAAGCCAACAAAAAATGGCAAATTTTAAGGGTTTATGGGGCTTGTAATGAATCTACCTTGAACATGAATTGTTGAGTTTTCTTAATGTCTTTGTCCTGTTTAATAATCCTATATTTGTCTGTTATTTGTCATTGCAGTGCTCTGTTACTTCTAGGATGTTTTTTTATCGTAGCCAGTTTATCAATCTTTGCCCGTTCTGTCACAGACCTTGTCTCACAGCAGCATCCTAAGCATGTAAGTATGACAGTCAATAATAATTACATGTAATAATAAGACTCATAAACCAAGATTATTTCCTCTAGGCTTATTTTATTTTGTTGTTAGAGCAATGAAAAATCCAGAAAATTATTTTAAAAGATTGTTTTTTTCATTTTGTTAATCCTATTAATAGAATCAATCTATAATTTTCATTTTTAATAACCTACAATTACAATAAATGTTTGTGATTTGATCGACCCATACGAGGGGCGGTCAATAAGTTCGTACAACCAAGGTACTTGAAAGAGTACTAGCCAAATTCTTTCTATCTCACTCTTGAGCATGGTCACTACAAACCTTAATGCACCCATCGCAAATTTTCTTGAAACCTTCTATGTCAACAAAATGGAAGTCTTCCGATAGCTCCTTGAGCCACTCTTCAGTGAAGGTTCACCAGCATTGATCACCAGCAAACCTGATATTATGAAGGTAGGACTTAAAATTCTAAAACAGGTTTCACTTACTGGAAGCCATGCCTGAACCACAATATGGTTACTTTAGTTAACTGACCCCTCTGTCGTGAATGGCAGCTTGACAAACAAAGAATAGCGTACAGGACACAATCCCAGAACAGTCACATTCCTACCATCAACCTTCTTCACATGATGGCTTGCCTCAATTTTGCTATCAAAATTGTATGATATATGCCTATGTTTATACTTTCATTTGGCCAATGATCTGTCATCAAGACTCTCCCTGGATCTCAGAAACAGCAATAAAGACCTTGCACTATGGTGACCGAGTGATGATCTTCTTAGGGGTGGGAGATCCAGGTGCTTCCACTGAATGCTCTCATAATTCCAGTGATTAATGTATGTTTTATCACCTTTAGCCACATATAGATTAAACTTGCCTCGGTCCTCATTCTAAGTGTATAGAAGGTGTAGACCTGAATATGTCAATTGGTATCAAATTTGTACATTAAGATTCTGGGACCCCATCTAGAAGACACCCTGGAATACCCAGTGTTAATGGATTAATGTTGAAAATTCATCAGAGTTATCATATTTTGTGGCTATCTCATCTTTCTTTTTTGGCTCTTTATTCATTATCAATGCCACTGTACCAGCACGTATATCGTTAGCGGTGACGTCAGCAAGTCTTTTGGACCTTGGATGATCTTCAAGGACGCTCATTCCATTCTTGAACTCTAAGAACCATTTCGTTGCTGTTGAATATCAAGGACTTCATTACCATTTACAGCAACTGTACATTGTTAAATTTCATTTGAGTTTTCACCGCCGTCCAGAGAAATTTCCATAATGATCCTGTATTCACTTCTGGTAGTACCTGTGAATTCATGGAGGTAGGCTTCCTCTGAAGAGTGTCCTGAGCACATACAGGGATGCAAAAATCTAATATCTTTGCAGTAATGTTTTGAAGGAACAAGCTTTCAAATGAGACCAAATTCAATACCGTGCGACAAAGTAGCATACCGAGTTCTCTTAACTTTTTGACCGCCCTCGTATGTTACCATAAATATTTTTTCTAATTAAAAGTACACAAACATTTTTCTTTCGCCTAATAAGCTTCTTCTTTTTTTTAAATTCTCTATTTACTAACATGTTGTACATTGCAGGGATTTCCAGATTATTTTTTGTTTACAGATTTCGATTTGTTTTGTTTTTGGATTAGGATCTGAATCCAAATTTTCCAGAAAAAAAAAAAAAAAAAATATTTATATTATTTTTTTTTTACATTTCTGAAATTGAATGAATATATTTCATCGCAAAAAAAGCACAAAAAAAACAATTTTAGGGGTTGATACCCTCATGGCCTATTCACCAATCCCTAGCGTTTGCTAAAAAGATAGTGCCCCGGCCCTGTTCGCTAAAAAGATACTGCTCCAATCAAGTGTTCGACTTGCTTGCTTTACTCGTACCATTTCAGTTTTTGCAATGGCTAGTTATCCCGGGGTACTCAAGTTTGGTTTTGGTAGGGACGTGCCGCTGAGATTTTGGAAGTAGAACCATAAATATACCAATTTTTCAAGAAATTTGGACCCATTGATATACCAAAAGTCAAAATTTTCGGCCGAATTTACCGAAATTGTCTTAGTTTTTACAAATTTTCCCAAAATTTTGGGAAAATTTTGGCCAGATTAAAGAAAAATTGGGCTGTTTTCCTAAAAAATTGAGAAAATTTTGAAAAAGGACCCATTCATATACCAAAATAGGCTTTGAAAAAGGGGTCATTGATATACCAGGAAGCTGAAAATGCTACCCATGTTTGCGGCATGTCCCCGTATGGTCATTTGTACTGAGTACCCCGGGCTAGTTATATCCCTGACAACACATGTCATTGTTCTCATTCAATGATTCACCAGATGTGGATGGTTATTCCAATTGTAAACATGGTAAATGTATCAATTATTATTTTGTGTATATGTGACACAATCTGATTTGGAAATATAAAACTGATGTGGAAATATAAAACAAACACGTTGAATTCCAAGGCGGTTATATTTTAAATGTGTGTGATTTATTTAATAGTATAGATGTACTACAACAATTGCCTAATTTTCCCAGAGGGACTCAACTTTGGTTTGGGTGGGGATATGTTACTGGGACTAAAAAAAAAACAACAATTTTTTATCAAATTTGTCAAGAAAAAGACCCTTTTAAAATTTTAATATTTGGATGAAAAATTTACACTTTTTAAGAAAATTTAAAAAAAACCTCTTTCTTAAACCAAATTTTCATAAAATTGAGTGCTAACACTAATGGCGGAAAATGCACCCAAATCTGCCCACATCCCTGTGTACCCTCCTTTCTACTAAGAACCCCCCTGGCTACTTTTATATGACAAAAAACATGGGCTGATGTGGTGATGCTGAGATTATTTTATGATTGTTTCGCCAGACTTGTCTAATGAAGAGATATCACTAATTAGTTTCTTCATCAACATGTGGCTATCAAATACCACAAAAGCATGACAAATAATATTTAAATCCTTCCAATATTCCATATGTGAAATTACTGACATATCGCTGCCCTTCCAATGAAAAATGCTAGTGGGTCCCGCAATCCAATGCGGAATGCTCTGTTTTTCCCACCCTTTCTTCCTGCAACTCAAATTTAATAGCTTGAGATGCTTGAAAATTAGGCTAAAAAAATGTTATGTCTCAAAGCCCATGGCAGTTTCGAATGCGGAATGAGGTTTCTTTTTTTTAAGATTTTTTTTGAAGATTTTTAAAAACAAAATTTTGAATTAAGATGTCATTTTCGAGTGTTCAAAAGTACACAGCATGAAATTGTGGTTGATTTACACAATTAAAGTACAAATATTAATTGTTTCTAAACAATGTGAGTATTGAATCAAGTAACTTTTTTTCCAAATTTGTCTCAGAATTTCATGATTTTACGGCAAAAAACTATAAAAAAATAAATTTAAATAAAAAATGAATTTGCCCTTTCAGCTGACATGGACACGCTAAGAAAAACGAAGGCGCGTGTGGGCTTTGAGATATAACGAAATTTTTTTAGCCTTATGCACATAATGAAATATTTTCACCAATTTAAAGTGTTAATCACACAGGTCTTTCAACAAATGCTTTTCAACCATATTTTTAAAGTTATTTTTGTTTACTTCACTTGGGCAGCTTTACACAAAGTAAACCAAACGGACAATATGGACGCATCATTGTTAAAGGAGTATTTTGTGATTCTAGCATCATCTTTTTATAACATTTTTTGGTAGATATCTAAGAAAAAAGCTTATTCACAAAATTTCATTTGATTCCACTTTTGCATTTGCATTAAGTTATGGATTATGTGTATTACACTGCTCCATAGGCCACTGTTGTAATTTTGTGCTGGTACACCAGAACATAAATCAAATTTGATGGTATAATTGCTAAACGAATTAATCTGCAAGGAATTATTTGTACATAAACATTATGTAGCTAGAGGTTTCCAGTGGTATAAAAATCTCTTCTTTTTTTGTGAAATTGAGGAATGAGGCTGTGGATCACAAAATGCCCTTTTAAATGGTGAGGAATAATGGCGAAACATGATTGAATCCCTAAATCACATATAACTATATAGTAGTTAAGATATTTTGATGAATATTAATCAAAACTAGGAAATAGGAATGGATTCTATAATTTGGTAAATCATGTATGCATAATGGAATCATGGAAACAGATGTTCCGACCACTGTTATAAATAATGACATCATGTAAATAATGGCCGCAACAGGCCTATAGGGTTGTTTTTGATGTTAGGTGTGGCAAAAGTCCAAACATTTGCCTAAAATTGAGCATTTGTTGCCCCCAAAACTTATAGACATTTTCTGATTTCATATTTGACTGGTGGGAGGAAAACGACTCCCCACGCGCCTTCTCATCTGGCAACAAAATGAATTGAATAGCATAGTTTTAAAATACCATATGTTGCAGCAAAATTAAATCATTCAAATATGTATAATCAGCAGGTTTTTAGTAAAATCAACTGATATAGTAAGCCAATTTAATAATTCAGAACAGACTGCATTGTGGGGAAAATCTGGGGGATATCGTGATTGAGCTTACACAGTATTCCAATGGCGAGGAACTTTGAACTTTTTAAAAGATTTTTTTTAAATTGTTACAAATTGTTAGGTCTGATTGCCCCACAGAACTTTCACATAATAAACATGATCGTTTGAATCTTCCTTGGAAGTGCCAGTGTTGTAAATGAAAAATAAAATCACATGATTTTATCATCTATGGGAGGATTGTGGTAATCCCATTTTGCATCCCAGATTTTTACCCACAATCACAGATGGAATTGGCTTATTTGTGTCTTGTTAATAACAGATAGCACACAAACAATCAACCATGCATGCTTATGAATAAGTTCTATAAGGCATAACCGGACCTACCCTACTTGAATTTCTGGGAGACAAAAAATTGTATCAAGAAAAGGACCCACATTTTCAATTTTGGGTACATTATCAAAACATAATGGAAAATTGTACATAAAATAACATGTTTGGGGTGTTTTTGAAAAGAAAATGTGGAAAAAGAACCCCAATCTTCTGACATTTAAGCCCATTACGCCGATAGCACACAATTTTATTAAAGGCCCAATTGATAAAATGCAAATTTGTGTGCCTAAGAATTTGAATGAAAGTTCTTAATTTTCTTTTTCAATTAACCTTAATCTTCTGTCTCTATTTGTTTGCAGGGATATCCCTTGTTTATTCTAGCTGCTGTTAGTGTGGCAGCATGTAGCATATTAGCCATAGCCAAATTCATTATAGCCATGAAACTGAAAAGCAAAAGTGTCAGAACAGATGGTAAGTTGTAACTTAACACTAGGATCCACAACATGCTCATCTATCAGGGCACATTTCATTAACCCCAATACATTTGCACATTCATTGAATGACCTTTGAAAATTTGGGTACTCTGTAACTTGAGGTCAAATTTTGCACTATTATTATTTTATTGAGGTTATTGAACTGTGCCATTGGGATGAGGCCATAGTGTAAGAGTTTGTTGAAGGTTTCATATTACTAACTTTACATGTGATCAATACATTACATGTAAACTGGCTTCAAAAAGAAACTTATAATTTTTCACAAGGTCATATTTTAAAATCCTGTCTATAAAAATGAACAAAAATTACACAGGGTTACTTCAATACTCTACTCTAAACACATGTCAAAAACCAAGCAGTTGTCCAACTGACACAACAGCAAAATGCACTGTCATGGAACAACTTCCTGGACCACATTCACATCCCAACAGATTTCTTTGGCTGGGTTCCAATTATTCGCCTGTGAATGTGGTCCCGGAAGCTGTTCCGTGTCAGTGTATTTTACTGTTGTGTCAGTTGGACAACTGCTTGGTTACTGACCAATGTTTAGAGTAGAGTATTGAAGTAATCCTGTGTGCAATTTTTGTTCATTTTTATGGAGAGGATTTTAAGATATGACCTTGTGAAAAAATTATAAGTTTCTTTTTTGAGGCCAGTTTAAATAAGTTGCCAAAACAAAGGAGGCAATTTCAATTGCCAGTAGGTGTTAGCGAGCCACCCATCATTTTGGACAGGCAGTTTGCTCCCTAGACATGCAAAATTAATGCCTGTGACATATGCTAAATTCTACAAGTAATGCTTGAATAAGTTCTTTGAACTCAAAACAAGGCCAGACTAATAAATGAAGGCTATAGCATCAATAGCGATTTGAACCGATTGAACCCCCAGAGGTCTGGTTTATGTTTTCAGGGCCAAATCTTGGACTGACAATTTTGGGGAAAATGACAGGCATTTGTTAAATCCTACCTAAGGCCCTGTCTGGTGTAACAATGTGTGTGGGAGGGTAGGCAGTAAAAACCAAGACAAAAGCTGGAAGAGTACTAATATGTGATATGAAAATTGAGCTAACTTGCTATCTACTGTAGATAGCAAACTTGCTATCTACTGTAGATAGCCTACTTGCTATCTACTGTAGATAGCAAACGTGCTATCTACTGTGGATAGCATACTTGCTATCTACTGTAGATAGCAGTGCACATTTCAAAGCAAGCAGATGACTGAAGAATAATGTTTTGTTTCCTCTGAAGTAAAAATATATTTGTTATGTGCACAAATATATGTATTTGAATGGAGTATCAATTTCATTTTGTTAATATGAATATTGCAAGTACTAATAATATTAGCTTCAAAACAATTAATATGAATAGTGACGGTAGAGCAGTAAGCTAAGCATAATAACATCTCTTTTCAATTAAAGTGACCAATCCCCCCTTAAGTACAGGGATGATGATGCATGATGTTACCTTATTGATGTAATGAACATCATTGAATTAAGATTAAGATAACCCTGCAAAAATCATGCCTGTGCTGTATTTCTGACAAAATCCAATATTTTTAATAAAACAACATGCCCAGTCTTTTAAAGCACACATCTTAAACTTAAACCCATAAGCACACATCTCAAACTTAAAGTGGAAGTCCCACTTTTGGTTCAAGTTCCTTAGGGAATTAGTCAAGGTTAAAATGTATCCATGTAAATTCTGTTCTGTCTGTCATCAAAGTAACAGGTGTAATGTCAGTTCTTCTGTGGAGAACTGGGCAAGCGGGGCTTCCTGTATTTTGTCATTTGCAAAAATGAGGACCTAATGGTGGATTAGATGCATTGTACCACTCCCTGTTCCCCTGGCAATGGGCCCGGCCATGGACACTGATTTGAACTCGTAATTTCTTTTATTTTAGGTTATAGTTCATTAGCGGGTGCTATTACCAGTTTTAGTATTCTTATAACTACCAAGCTCATAGAACGAGACAGGAACATCTGGTATCTGGATGCCATTGTTGGTATAGCTGTGGGGTTCCTATTGCTTTTCTATGGAGTCAAGTAAGTATATTAAGGGTGGTCTTAATCCTGGAATTGTGGGAACTTTCATCTGTGTGGTCAAATTTAGACCAAAATGCTCATTTTTTTTTGGTCAACATAACAAAAAAAATTTAGGGCCCAAAAATTTTTTTTTTTTTTATTAACTTTTGGTCAAAATATAAAAAATGGTTCCTAGATATTTTTATCTAGGTTTTAAAAATGTATTTAAAAAATTTCTTTGGCCCAGGCTAAGAATTTTTTTCTTCCATTCTAAATACGTATACTTTTTTATACTTTAGACCAATAATTTAGCAGTTATGAGGCCTGAAAGTTTCCATAATTCCAGGGATAAGACCACCCTTAACTTAAACACAAAGTTATGGTTGATCTTTACGTGAACATGTCCTTAAAAATTTAACCCCCGAATAGCCAGTATTGGGGGTAATAAATTTTCTTCCTCTGATCTTTAGTTTCAAATACTGTCAGCAGGGGTCAGCAGGGCAGAGCGCCATCAAAGCCATGTTTATTCAACCCTTGCCCTTTCACCTGCTGACAGTCAGGGGCGGCGCCAGGATTTTTTTTTTTCGGGGGCATTGAGGGGCAAAGTGAATTTCAGGGGGGGCAAAATCAACAAATTTTGGCCAAAATTACCGCAAAAAGGTGAAATTTTCATAATTTTGGGTTTTTACTGGGGGGCAACAGGGGGCAAGAGTTCTGACTGAGGGAATATGCCCCCTCCTCCCCTGGCACCGCCACTGCTGACAGTGGCATGTGAAAATAAGATCAGGGAAAGTAAATTTATTACCCCCAATGCTGATAATTTTTTTAAGGACATGTCCATGTAATGATCATTTGATTTAACCCTAACCCGCCAGGGGCTTTTTGGCAACGGGAAGGGAAAGAATTAAGGAATAAAGAGAGAAAACAAAGAAAGAAGTTGTTTGCTCTGGGTGGGATTCGAACCCGAGACCCCTCGCATGCCAAGCACTGGGTCGGCGACACTTTGCCACGGTCTTGGGCTTCGCTGGTCAGCAAAACTGTGTCTATATGCACTTAGGGCGATTGCGTCATCACACCACTTGGGATGCACGCACGAACAGCGCATATATCAAGTAGTATTTTGTAGTACTCAGGCGTGTTAGGGTTAATGTGATCATTGTTTGAAGATGTCACTTGTCTATTTAAATGTTATACATGTATATCAATATCTATTCAAATTTGGTCATCAAATTTGAAAATAAACTTCAAAGTAAGCGGATTTTTTTTTCTTTCTCTTTTCTTTCACCAGGGTACTGATTGATGTCTTGAATGAAAATCCATTCAGTGTAAAGGAGATATGTTGCAAGAAATGCTGCAAAGACTGAAAACTTCCTTGTTATGTCATCATCATCATGTGCAATGCAATTCATATAATTATACACATCCATACAATCTGTAAATATCACCTTTTATCCTTAAACTATGCTATAAAGTGCAAGTAAGGGGTGGTGCAATAATTATGTGTACCCCATGAGTGGTGAATTATAGGGGGGGGGGGCAAAGATTTTTTGGCAGGCCAAAAGGGGGGGGGCAAGCATTTTTGGCAGGTCGGATGGGGGTCAAGCGATTTTGGCAGGTCAAAAGGGGGGAAGCGATTTCTGGCACTGATATTTTGTGCACTGTTTCTATATTACGCCCTAAAAAGGCGTAGGAAAACGTTAGGAACACGCTCAAATATGCAAAATTTCCTGCTGCTATCCAGATTATATGATAAGACAATTTAAGGTTTTAAATTCGGGTTCCCCAAAATCTTGCATGTGTAAGGGGGGGGCAAAGATTTTTTGGCACATCAAAAGGGGGGCAAAGGTTTTTTGGCACGTCGAAAGGGGGTGCAAAGATTTTTTGGCACGGCCAGAGGGGGGGCAAACGTTATTTGGCAGACCATTTTGAGAATTCACCACCCCGGGGGTACATATAATTATTGCACCACCTCTAAAGATGATGCACATGAAAGTTCAAAAAATGAAGAAAAAACCCAAAAACAATAAAAATGCTAATGTTTGGACTAGTGAGTTTTGAGAAGCTTCTTGAAGAAAGCAGTAGCAACATTCTTGACACCAGATGTATGCTTGTTCTGTAGTGGCAACTCTGGAGAAGGCTTGGTCAACTGCCTGAGTTGATGTTAGAGGAACATAGACTGTACGGTGCCTTATACATCATAGCTTTGTACATTATAGAGGCAGCTCTTATGAAACTGCAGTGAAGCTCATTCATATTGGAGTAGGACTGTCATGTCATGATTTATGAAAACTAGGCATGCTGCTTTAAGTCATTGAAGAGAAGTTAGTCTGTTTTGGAAGTACCTTTGAGAAGTGCAGTACGTAGTACAATCTTGACAGCATGAGGGATATAACTATTGCATGGCATGTATCTCGCCCAGTGGCGGCCCATACGGGGTGCAAGGGAGCATTTGCCCCCCAATATTTTTCTTTACTCCCCACTTTTGAGGCAAAACCCCCAAAATCACGTAAATTTCCACTTTTTGCGGAAATTTTGTGCAAAATTTGCCAATTTCCCCTAAATTCACTTCCCCATGCCCCCCGAAAAAAAATCCTGGCGCCGCCACTGATCTTGCCGGTCAAATAAGCTGCAAATTTTCCAGCTATTTCAGATATGTTTTGGATTACGAACACTGGTGGATGGTGGAAATTGAGTGTCATCGATTGTGAAGGTAGCACAAATTTAATGAATTATATAATCAATAATATCTTCAGTCAATTTGCAGGCTATAACATGTTTCTTTACATTCGGATATCAGACCAAAGATCCAAAAACTTGAAAATTTGTACTCAGACAGCGGATCTGTCAGGATGGAAATCTTTAATGCCAATATGCTTGATACAGCATAGAATGTCCTTTGCTTGCATATGGTAACAATCTTGTACTCCAGAACTTGAGGTAGACTTTGAGCTGTTTTGTTGAACAATAGACTACCGGTACTCATGTTGAAATCTATACACTCCCTATGGAAGATATGATCTTCCACATATAGGGAGTGTGAATTTCAAATGGGAGTACCTAAATTGGTGACTCCATTTGAAATCTACACTCCCTGTGTGAAAGATAAAGGTCATGTCTTCCATAGGGGGTGTATGGATTTCAACTGGAATAGCCTATTGGCTTATAGTGAAAGGTGAGCAATGTGACTGAAGAGGAAAACCATAATATAATATAATATCTTTAGCATACACTTCAATTGATAAAACTGGCCTCAAAAAGAAACTTATAATTTTTCACAAGGTCATATCTTAAAATCCTGTCTATAAAAATGAACGAAAAAAAAAGAAAGAATGAAAATTAGGTCTTTTTGGGAAAAAAATCCATATCTTCAATATGAAAGGTCAAATTTTTCAATTGATCGTCGGCTTTTCCTTCCAGCTAAATGCACTTTAAGAATATATTATTAGATTTATATCAAATTTATTTCGAGGACTTATTTCAAAAATGTGAAAAATATCAAAATTTAATAATTTGTCATAAAATTTGTATTATATCGTGAATTTCAAAAAATGAAAATTATTTGATATCAGAAAGACATTCTGCGTATTCAGAATGCAATTCGATATGTCTGATGTGCTCTCATGTCCCACAAAAAATGCTTAAAACGCTCATTCCAGATCCCTTAAGATAATATGTTGACATCTGTGGCAAGTAGAAGAGAAACATATTTTATAAATCTGTTATTAAATTCAAGTTTTTCATGATTATGTAGGCCTACCATTTGTTTTGAGGTGTTTTTTTTTCTAATAAGGGGTTTTCACCAAAAGTGGAAAGTGGAATAAAATCCTCTAGAAAGTACATAGTCTATTTCAATTTAAAAATTTTATTATTGTAAAACAGCCATTTTAAGAAAACGACAACTTAATTTTTATGCAACTTTCAACAATGGAAATCTAGACATCAATTACATGCAAATCAGCACCAGCTTAAACAGAAGTAGGCATACAATAGTTATGATTGTTGATGAAAATATTGATTTGTTTTGGCTCATTTCTTGGATGAAAATGGTGTCAAAATCCTCAGGAAACTGCATCAAATAAGCTGGTTCCGTAAGAAATATGAAACATCACCCTATGTTAAAGGCTGTTTAACCTACCCCTACTATAATTAATAATTCTGTCTTCCAGGCTCAAAAGTACAAAATCAAAAAAATGGGATCTGCTAGATATAAATAATAACCCATTGGTCAAATGCATTTTCCACTGAGCTGTCTAGTGTCTTCCATACCTAATCCTGTCTTCCAGGCTCACGAACACCAAAAAACACTTGGGCCCTCTAGATATCACCCAGCTGTATTTAACTTCTATACTGAGTTCTGGTCTGTCTTCCAGACTGAAAATAAGCTACTTCTTTAATAAGTGTGTTTAAATATGTTTAAAATTCGAACCTGGGAAATCGATTTTCATTATCTAAATCAATATGTTATTGAAAAATAACACTTTGATGTTTTGCAAAAGTCCGGAGCAAAAGTTCATTCTACAATTCATATACTTTGAGAACTTGTTTGATTTATTGTTGTGAATGAGTTATGTACGTTTTACAAAAGTGTCATTGTTTTAGCCCTCTTTACAACATAACTCGAGAACCACTGGACCTACAAAAGTATAGGCCCTATCTGTAGTATTTGAATTCTTCTACCCGCTATGAAATGATCAATGTTATTTTTGCCAAAGCTCACTACCATTTGCAAGATGCTGTAAACTACCAAATTGCAACAGTTTAAAATAGTTGCTAACCTTAACCCAAACCCAATCCTACCAAAGCAAATCCCCATTTTTAGAATGACACAGTTAAACGTACACTGGTTTTCTTTCATATTACGGCATTATTTTGACTTAAATGGCAAGAAAGCCTTCCTGGCAGTTATTATTTACGAGGGGGTATCCAAAAGTTTTTGAAATCACCCAGAAGTGAAAGAGCTATATCGATTAAATTTGTCAATGTAATCACTTGTCCTTATGTACATTATGGTCCAAAAATGGTCTCATAAGTTTATTTTCTTTATAGGTGGCGCTAGATGAGCAGTAGGCGCATAACCTTTTCATGATAAGTTCCTCCACTTTCGTGAGTTTCTTAATTGTGGCCGCATAATCCGTAAGTGATGGACGTCCACTTCTTGGCTCATCTGTAAGGGACATGTGGCCAGTTTGGAAATTCCTTTTTCAAAAAGCAACAGTGCCATATGATGGGCAATCATAGATGGGCAATAGATAGCTGTCATTTCATCATAGATTTTCTGAGCATTGTAGGCCTATAACCCTTCAAATGTATAATAACGTAATCACGCTACGTGCCTCAATTTTCACCATCTTGCAGGTTATGCGCCTACTGCCCATCTAACGCCACCTATATATGTGTACATCCATATCAAAACGATGCACTTGTCGGCTGCTACATGCGTCTCATTTCAAACAATAGCTAGGAATAAATACCAGACTCATCTCAAGTGAAGGTCACTCAGTCAAATCATCCCCAAGTCACATGGTTAAGGAATGTTCTCTGTATTCGTAAACCATGTGACTTAGGATGATTTGAAGTGACCTCCACTTGAGTTGATTTTGGTATTTATTCGTAGCTACTATTTGAAATGAGACACTTGTAGCAGCCGACAAGTGCATCATTTTGATATAGATGTACACATATAAAGAAAGTAAACATACTTATGAGACCATTTTTGGACCATAATGTACATAAGGACCAGTGATTACACTGACAAAATTTCATTGATATAGCTTCTTCAGTTCTGGGTGATTTCAAAAACTTTTGCATACCCCCTCGTATATATTAAAAATTCATTTTTATGAAATGATAACAAATTTAATTGCATTATGGCTTTAATTCAGTCAATTGGTTACGTGTATATGGCATACTTGTACATCATGTGTACACTTTTAAAACAGCTAGCTGGTCAAATTGACCCCGGAAGTAGTCAAGTATGCACCTTACCATTGCACTAAATTGTCAAATTTTGACCTTTTTATGGTTACATTTTTATCACAATTTAGGGGTAATTAGTGCATAGTTGACTATTTATGGGGTCAATTTAACCACATTCTTTCAAGAGAGTACCATGTTTTTATTTTCGAACTTGGTGTATGCATACACACACACAAAATTTAAGTGTTCATTTCATATCATGAAAATATTTTTTGTTCAGTATGAAGATGTATGGATCAGTATAGATGTAAATATTCCCAAAAGATAATGTATGCATAAATGTGTCAAAATATATGTGTTAAAGTGATAAATATATATATATATAGATATATTTACCAGTATCTGTATTGTAAAATCAGGTATATTATAATTACATAAATTCAGATTTCAGTCAGTATTGCAGTACTCATGGTGTATTGTGTCAATTATTCCTATACTGTTAAAGTGTGTACACCATTGTATCATACGTTTTCAAAAATTATGTTCGTTAGCAAATTAATCTTATTAAAAGGGCATTTCGTGACACATCATCATCCCCCCACTTTTCTCAAAAAAAGTTGAGATTTTTATATCACTGGAAACCTCTGGCTAAATAATGTTTGTATTCAAAAAATTTCTTGCAGATTACTTCGTTTGGCAAAGATTTCGTGAAATTTGTATGATAACGTATGAGCGTGATGTATAGTATATACATCTTCCTCAACATCTTCCAGCCGGGATGTCGGCGTATGTTTACGATACTCGTATATAGGGCGACCGTGCTAAATTATCGCCCCATTGAAATACACGTAAAAATAATACCCGTTTTATTCGCTCATTTTGAAATATTGCAAAACGATAAAAGTTCAACATAAATTATGTTTCAATGTACGTGGTTCTTCACCTCGTTTTCTCGGCATGTTCTAAAACAGCGCCCTCAACGTTTTTGACCTGCTCTCTAAACTTCAAACCCGTTTGATCATTCAATTCGCGGACCTAGTCCAAAGAGAAGCCCAGAATACCTCAAAAACGTGTTTGTATGTTACCGAAACTCGTTAGGGTTACACAAATGGCGCATTGATTTAGAGGTGTGCTCTCTATGGTTAATACTTCTGGATACAAAGTAGTTCGACATTCTGAATCATGTGAGAAGGCACTCTTCATTCATGTTTTATATTTTAAAAACATTAAAATATACAACTACTGATATTGGTGTTGATGAAGTAACTATCTGCTCCTGATATTGGTGTTGATGAAGTAACTTTTTGCTGCTGATATTGGTGTTGATGAAGTACCTATCTGCTGCTGATATTGGTGTTAATGAAGTAACTATCTACTGCTGATATTGGTGTTGATGAAGTAACTATCTGCTGATATTGGTGTTGATGAAATAACTCTACTGCTGATATTGGTGTTGATGAAGTAACTATCTGCTGCTGATATTGGTGTTGATGAAGTATAACTATCTACTGCTGATATTGGTGTTGATGAAGTAACTATCTACTGCTGATATTGGTGTTGATGAAGTAACTATCTGCTGATATTGGTGTTGATGAAATAACTATCTACTGCTGATATTGGTGTTGATGAAGTAACTATCTGCTGCTGATATTGGTGTTGATGAAGTATAACTATCTACTGCTGATATTGGTGTGGATGAAGTAACTATCTACTGCTGATATTGGTGTTGGTGAAGTAACTATCTACTGCTGATATTGGTGTTGGTGAAGTAACTATCTGCTGCTGATATTGGTGTTGATGAAGTAACTATCTGCTGCTGATATTGGTGTTGATGAAGTAACTATCTGCTGCTGATATTGGTGTTGATGAAATAACTATCTACTGCTGATATTGGTGTTGATGAAGTAACTATCTGCTGCTGATATTGGTGTTGATGAAGTAACTATCTGCTGCTGATATTGGTGTTGGTGAAGTAACTATCTGCTGCTGATATTGGTGTTGATGAAGTAACTATTTGCTGCTGATATTGGTGTTGATGAAGTAAATA
This sequence comes from Amphiura filiformis, assembly GCF_039555335.1. NCBI lineage: Eukaryota > Metazoa > Echinodermata > Ophiuroidea > Amphilepidida > Amphiuridae > Amphiura > Amphiura filiformis. The sequence goes on along the minus strand of NC_092633.1, from coordinate 46,362,708 downwards.
TCTACCGCTGATATTGGTGTTGATGAAGTAACTATCTGCTGCTGATATTGGTGTTGATGAAGTAACTATTTGCTGCTGATATTGGTGTTCATGAAATAACTATATACTGCTGATATTGGTGTTGATGAAGTAACTATCTGCTGCTGATATTGGTGTTGATGAAGGAACTATCTACTGCTGATATTGGTGTTGATGATGAAGTAACTATCTACTGCTGATATTGGTGTTGATGAAGTAACTATCTGCTGCTGATATTGGTGTTGGTGAAGTAACTATCTGTGCTAATATTGGTATTGATGAGTCTGCTACTTATAGTGGTGTTGATGAGGTAACTATATGGTCGAATCCAATGAAAAGTGTACACGGCATGTTCAGGGCCATAACTTAAAAGTATTAATCAATTGGCATTCGTTTTTGTATTGTGTTTATTCGCCTTGATCATATGCTTCGCGCCATATATAATAAGACCCCCTTCTGTGAAAAACTTAGACACAGAGACCCCAAAACGTACTATTTTTACCCATTTTTTCAAAATATTTCTTAATGTATTTTTAAAAACATCTAAATCAGTTATGAAAAGAAGTCATTGGATTGAATCTAAATTGATTTCCTGAAAGATGTGTATTCAAAGATTGCCTGTTCAATTTTTCACATATTTGTACATAATTATGAATTTTTGTGATAATATTTTGAGTGGTATTTTTATACATTACCTACGAATACAATTTTTCATAGCACTAGATATATCTTTAAAAAATGGAAATCACTAATAAATGCTAATTGATACAAGCTTTGATATGTCCAATACTGAAATGCATTGCATTCGGACATCTTTATTATTGTGTTTAGCTGCCAGAAATTCTAAATGGCACAAAGGTAGGTTTGGTAAAAAATATGCATTACCTCCGAATACATGTTAAAAGCTGTGCCATTTCCACAAAGTGAGAGAATAGTAAACAATAGTTGCGAATTCACATACATGCCCACCATGCAAAACTGAATACGGCTTAATTGGTGAAAAATATGTACTGAAATAGACGACGGTCTGCTCATTTGAAAGAAAAATCAGATTCAAAGAAGATTAGAAGGGATAAATACTTGGATTTGTCAACTGTCATGTGTGCTTCATTTTAAATGTTTACCGACCTTCTGGTTTCTTAGTAATTTATGTCCAAATTGATTTATTCGAAGGTAACTTTTGACGTTTTCGCTAAGGTTACCTACGAATACCATAGAAAAAACGACTGTTCTCATTGTCTCATGATCTAGACAACACATTGATGGACCCTGGTATAAAGCTAATTGTAGTTGCCCTCAAACGAAAGGCCACAAGACGTAATTGACTCCAAGATGGACTTCACAAGTCTGCAATAACGGTTTTAAGCGATTTGTGTGCAATTAAGCAAATTAAAGTCACTTTAGTGCCTTTGTTTCTTACTTCAATCCTCTTTCAACCGTTGTGAACCGACATTATTAATACATGATAGGGTCTAAAGTATCAATAAACGCACATAAAGAAAATAATACATTCAAAGTGCTTTATAAAATGAAGTTTTGATTGCGATATCCACCAAAAGTCTAATTCTTACCTACAAATACTGAAATGTTACTTACGAATACAGTATAATACATGACATGTGTAATGAAGTGTCCCTACCAATGGAAATTAATTGTCAAAACTTTAAGCGGTACCCCAGGACACTATTATTACCCATATACGGATTCATTCAACAATTATTTATTATGTAAAATTGCTGATTAACTACTTGTATATCAAAATGAAGTGGTCAAAATCTTGCTAAAAGCATCAAAACATTTTTGATCTAAGGTAATAGCATTTATTCATTTGGACGTACCATCTGAAAGGGATCTAAAAACTACCATTTTATTAATTCATTACCATAATATCAAAATTTAAACCTATAAACTCAATATAGATATTGTTAAATCGCTCATGTTACCTACGAATACCCAGGTTTCTTCACCTTTTCATTGTATAAAGCGTTAGGTGTACGCGTATAATTCCTAATATTCTTGAAAACATATATCATACTCGTTCTTATACAACGTGTAAATTGATTCATACTCATTTGATAAATAAAATACAGAAACTGACCTAAACTTCATTTTCAAAAATAAACTAGCATAAATTGACTAATATCATATTGATCGCGTTATAAAAATAAGAACAAATATTTTCTGGTTGAGTTAGCATTTTCCTGACACCCTGTGGTCTACATTACACGAAAAAAGCGTTAATGGGAATATTCCATTTGTTTTAGGTTGATTAGTATTGCGATAGTGAAAGCATCCTAGTGGTATTCGTAGGTAACATTGGGTTTTGATATCACATTTACTATCACACGTCCTGGATTTATTTTTTCAAGATTAGTAATGGCACTTTTGGTTCCTATAAGGCCAATATGTCATCAATCAATGGGCAAAAGGAAAAAATTGTGGAGACATTTTTATTTCGGACTTTTATTTTTGGCCCGTGGACACTTTTGGTTGGATTCGACCATATGCTTAAAAGACAGAAACCAAGAAAGAAGGAAATAAATAAATTGTTACCAAAAAAGAAGGAAAGAAAGAAAAAAAGGAGAAAGAAACTAGCAAATAAAGAATGAAAGGAACTTCAAGGATGAAAGACAGACAGACTAATAAGGAAAGGTAGAAAAAAAGAAAGAATCACGAAACCCCGTCGGGAGTCGAACCTGTATAAACCCGTTAAACTTTCACAGTCTGGAGAACTATCGATGAGGCCACGCAAGACATTATAATTATAAGTCGGGGATTCACAGCTATTTATTGCACGTGATTAAGTGACAATTACGCCCTCAACTCATTGGTAACAGGACAGAGAACCGACGATGACGTATGTTTAGACGTACAATGAAAGTATTGCTACATGGCAAAAGCACGGAGGTGAAAATGTTCTGAAAGTTTTCAGTCAACCAACGTATGCGAATGCTCTCTCATACGTCAATGGCGTATGTTTGGCGTATACTCGTATATAGGGCGCACCGTGCTTAAATTATCGCCCTTTGAAATACACATAAAAATAATACCCGTTTTCTTCGCTCATTTTGAAATATTGCAAAACGATAAAAGTTCAAGTTAACATAAACTATGTTTCAATGTACGTGGTTCTTCACCTCGTTTTCTCGGCATGTTCTCAAACAGCTCCATCAATGTTTTTGATCTGCTCTCTAAACTTCAAACCCGTTTCCGATCATTCAATTCGCGGACCTATTTTCTTGATAATAACAATGCGACTGTTATAGGGATTGAAATTCAGGTCTAGGCATTAAACTTTTAATTAAGCTATAACATGCTACTCTCTGATTACGAGTCCAAAGAGAAGCTCAGAATACCTCAAAAACGTGTTTGTTTGTTACCGGAACTCGTTAGGGTAACACAGATGGCGCATTGATTTAAAGGTGCGCTCTCTATAGTTAATACTTCTTGATACAAAGTAGTTCGACATTCTGAATCATGTGAATAGGCACTCTTCATTCATGTTTAATATTATAAAAATATTCAATATACAACTTCTGATATTGGTGTTGATGACGTAACTATCTGCTGCTGATATTGGTGTTGATGAAGTAACTATCTGCTGCTGATATTGGTCATGTTGGTGTTGATGAAGTAACTATCTGCTGCTGATATTGGTGTTGATGAAGTAACTATCTACTGCTGATATTTGTGTTGATGAAGTAACTATCTACTGCTGATATTGGTGTTGATGAAGTAACTATCTACTGCTGATATTGGTGTTGATGAAGTAACTATCTACTGCTGATATTGGTGTTGATGAAATAACTATTTGCTGTAGACATGATAGATATTGCTGCTGATAGGATGAGAGCACGCCGAGAAAAAGAGGTGAAGAACCACATACATTGAAACATAAGTAACTATCTGCTGCTGATATTGGTGTTGATGAAGTACCTATCTGCTCCTGATATTGGTGTTGATGAAGTTACTATCTGCTGCTGATATTGGTGTTGATGAAGTAACTATCTGCTGATATTGGTGTTGATGAAATAACTATCTACTGCTGATATTGGTGTTGATGAAGTAACTATCTGCTGCTGATATTGGTGTTGATGATGAAGTAACTATCTACTGCTGATATTGGTGTTGATGAAGTAACTATTTGCTGCTGATATTGGTGTTGGTGAAGTAACTATCTGTGCTAATTGGTATTGATGACTCTGCTACTCATAGTGGTGTTGATGAGGTAACTATCTGCTTAAAAGACAGAAACCAAGAAAGAAGGAAATAAATAAATTAATACCAAAAAAGAAGGAAAGAAAGAAAAAAAGGAGAAACTAGCAAATAAAGAAAGAAAGGAACTTCAAGTATGAAAGACAAATAAGGAAAGGTAGAAAAAAAAGGGAAAGAATTACGAAACCCCGTCGGGATTCGAACCTGTCCGCATTTCTTTACTGTGTGAACCCGTTAAACTTTCACAGTCTGGAGAACTATCGATGAGGCCACGCAAGACATGTTAAAATAAATCGGGGATTCAAGCTATTTATTGCACGTGATAAAGTTACAATTACGCCCTCAACTCATTGGTAACAGGACAGAGAACCGACAATGGCATGGCGTATGTTTAGGCGTACAATGAAAGTATTGCTACATGGCAAAAAACACGGAGGTGAAAATTTTCTAAAAGTTTTCAGTCAACCAACGTATGCGAATGCTCTCTCATACGTCAATGGCGTATGTTTGGCGTATACTCGTATATAGGGCGCACCATGGTTAAATTATCGCCCATTGAAATACACGTAAAAATAATACCCGTTTTCTTCGCTCATTTTGAAATATTGTAAAACGATTAAAGTTCAAGTTAACATAAAATTATTATGTTTCAATGTACGTGGTTCCTCACTTCGTTTTCTCGGCGTGTTCTCAAACAGCGCCCTCAATGTTTTTGACCTGCTCTCTAAACTTCAAACCCGTTTCCGATCATTCAATTCGCGGACCTATTGTCTTGATAATAAAAATGCGACTGTTATAGGGATTGAAATTCAGGTATAGGCATTAAACTTTTAATTAAGCTATAACATGCTACTCTCTGATTGCGAGTCCAAAGAGAAGCTCAGAATACCTCAAAAACGTGTTTGTATGTTACCGGAACTCATTAGGGTTACACAAATGGCGCATTGATTTAGAGGTGTGCTCTAGTTAATACTTCTGGATACAAAGTATAGTTCGACATTCTGAATCATGTGAATAGGCAACTCTTCATTCCTGTTTTATTTTATAAAAACATTAAATATACAACTACTGATATTGATGTTGATGAAGTAACTATCTGCTGCTGATATTGATGTTGATGAAGTAACTATCTGCCGCTGATATTGGTGTTGATCTGCTGCTGATATTGGTGTTAATGAAGTAACTATCTGCTGCTGATATTAGTTTTGATGAAGTAACTATCTGCTGCTGATATTGGTGTTGATGAAGTAACTATCTGCTGCTGATATTGGTGTTGATGAAGTAACTATCTACTGCTGATATTGGTGTTGATGAAGTAACTATCTCATCTACTGCTGATATTGGTGTTGATGAAGGAACTCTCTACTGTAGATATTCGTGTTGATAATGAAGTAACCATCTACTGGTGAAATTGGTGTTGATGAAATACCTATCTGCTGCTTATATTGGTGTTGATGAAGTACATATCTACCGCTGATATTGGTGTTGATGAAGTAACTATCTGCTGCTGATATTGGTATTGATGAAGTAACTATTTGCTGCTGATATTGGTGTTGATGAAGTAACTATCTACTGCTGATATTGGTGTTGATGAAGTAACTATCTGTGCTAATATTGGTATTGATGAGTCTGCTACTCATAGTGGTGTTGATGAGGTAACTATATGCTTAAAAGACAGAAACCAAGAAAGAAGGAAATAAATAAATTGTTACCAAAAAGAAGGAAAGAAAGAAAAAAGGAGAAAGAAACTAGCAAATAAAGAATGAAAGGAACTTCAAGGATGAAAGACAGACAGACTAATAAGGAAAGGTAGAAAAAAGAAAGAATCACGAAACCCCGTCGGGAGTCGAACCTGTATAAACCCGTTAAACTTTCACAGTCTGGAGAACTATCGATGAGGCCACGCAAGACATTATAATTATAAGTCGGGGATTCACAGCTATTTATTGCACGTGATTAAGTGACAATTACGCCCTCAACTCATTGGTAACAGGACAGAGAACCGACGATGACGTATGTTTAGACGTACAATGAAAGTATTGCTACATGGCAAAAACACGGAGGTGAAAATTTTCTAAAAGTTTTCAGTCAACCAACGTATGCGAATGCTCTCTCATACGTCAATGGCGTATGTTTGGCGTATACTCGTATATAGGGCGCACCGTGCTTAAATTATATATCGCCCATTGAAATACACATAAAAATAATACCCGTTTTCTTCGCTCATTTTGAAATATTGCAAAACGATAAAAGTTCAAGTTAACATAAACTATGTTTCAATGTACGTGGTTCTTCACCTCGTTTTCTCGGCATGTTCTCAAACAGCTCCATCAATGTTTTTGATCTGCTCTCTAAACTTCATACCCGTTTCCGATCATTCAATTCGCCGACCTATTTTCTTGCGGATAATAAAAATGCGACTGTTATAGCGATTCAAATTCAGGTATAGGCATTAAACTTTTAAAGGAGTATTTCGTGATCCTAGCATCCTCTATTTATGTCATTTTTCATTAGATATCCACGAAAAAACCTATTCCCAAAATTTCAGTTGATTCCGATTTTGCGTTCGCGAGTTATGCATGATTATGTGTATTACACTGCTCCATAGACAATGTTGTAATTTCGTTCTGGTGCACCAGAACGAAATTCAAATTTCACGATATCTTTGCTAAACGAATTAATTTTCAAGAAATATTTTGTACATAAACATTATGTAGGCAGAGGTTTCCAGTGATATAAAAATCTCAACTTTTTTTGAGAAAAGTGGGGGATGAGGCTGTGGATCACGAAATGCCCTTTAAAGCAATATTATAACATTTTCAAACAAAATAGATTAGCATTTCTTTGCCATAAAATGTTAGCTTTTACTGACAGATATATCCCTTTTATTTTTGAGCCGAACAACTACGGCAAAGCAAAGAAAATTGAATTTACTACCAGCGCACATGTCGCCAATACGTACCACTCCTTCGGTCATATTGTGGTACGACCCTTTGTTGTGTATATCACCGTCCCGCACGCCGTGACGTACTGTGTGTTATACCATCGTGTATGCCTCCGACTAATAATTCCATCGTAATAATAAAGCGCTGAATCAGCCTTTAATTCAAAATCACGGATTTTGACAAAACTACAGCACTTAGAGTCTTGATTTTTGCAGGGTATATTGGTTTAATAATAGTGTAAAAAAAGGAATTTTAAAAATTCAGTGAGGGCGTCTTCCTCAGCAAATGTTATAATATGGCTTTAATTAAGCTAACATGTACTCTCTGATTGCGAGTCCAAAGAGAAGCTCAGAATACCTCAAAAACGTGTTTGTATGTTACCGAAACTCGTTAGGGTTACACAAATGGCGCATTGATTTAGAGGTGTGCTCTCTATAGTTAATAATTCTGGATACAAAGTAGTTCGACATTCTGAATCATGTGAATAGGCAACTCGTCATTCATCTTTTATATAATAAAAACATTAAATATACAACTATTGATATTGGTGTTGATGAAGTAACTATCTGCTGCTGATATTGGTGTTGATGAAGTAACTATCTGCTGCTGATATTGGTGTTGATGAAGTAACTATCTGCTGTAGACATGGTAGATATTGGTGTTGATAAGATGAGAGCACGCCGAGAAAACGAGGTGAAGAACCACATACATTGAAACATATACTGCTGATATTGGTGTTGATGAAGTATCTATATGCTGCTGATATTGGTGTTGATGAAGTAACTATCTGCTGCTGATATTGTTGTTGATGAAGTAATTATCTGCTGCTAATATTGGTGTTGATGAAGTAACTATTTACTGCTGATATTGGTGTTGATGAAGTAACTATCTGCTGCTGATATTGGTGTTGATGAAGTAACTATCTGTGCTAATATTGGTGTTGATAATGAAGTAGCCTACCTATCTGCTGCTGATATTGGTGTTGGTGAAGTAACTATCTGTGCTAATATTGGTATTGATGAGTTTGCTACTCATAGTGGTGTTGATGAGATAACTATCTGCTTAAAAGACCGAGCAAGAATGAAGGAAATAAATAAATTAATACCAAGAAAGAAGGAAAGAGAGAAAAAAAAAGAGAAAGAAACTAGCAAATAAAGAAAGAAAGGAACTTCAAGTATGAAAGACAGACAGGTGGAAAGGTGGAAAAAAGGAAAGAACTACGAAACCCCGTCGGGAGTCGAACCTGTATGAACCCATTTAACTTTCATTTATTTATTGCACATGATTAAGTTATAATTACGCCCTCAACTCATTGGTAACAGGACAGAACACCGATAATGGCGTATGTTTAGGCGTACAATGAAAGTATTGCTACATGGCAAAAAAACACGGAGGTAAAAATTTTCTAAAAGTTTTCAGTCAACCAACGTATGCGAATGCTCTCTCATACGTCAATGGCGTATGTTTGGCGTATACTCGTATATAGGGCGCACCATGCTTAAATTATCGCCCATTGAAATACACGTAAAAATAATACCCGTTTTCTTCGCTCATTTTGAAATATTGCAAAACGATAAAAGTTCAAGTTAACATTTAATTATGTTTTAATGTACGTGGCTCCTCACCTCGTTTTCTCGGCGTGTTCTCAAACAGCGCCCTCAATGTTTTTGACCGAGTGCTCTCTAAACTTCAAACCCGTTCGATCATTCAATTCGCGGACCTATTTTCTTGATAATAAAAATGCGACTGTTAAACTTTTAATTAAGCTATAACATGCTACTCTCTGATTACAAGTCCAAAGAGAAGCTCAGAATACCTCAAAAACGTGTTTGTATGTTACCGGAACTCGTTAGGGTTACACAAATGGCGCATTGATTTAGAGGTGTGCTGTTTGAGAACACGCCGAGAAAACGAGGTGAGGAACCACGTACATTAAAACAAAATTTATGTTAACTTGAACTTTTATCGTTTTGCAATATTTCAAAATGAGCGAAGAAAACGGGTATTATTTTTACGTGTATTTCAATGCCAGGGCGATAATTTGACGTATGAGAGAGCATTCGCATACGTTGGTTGACTGAAAACTTTTAGAAAATTTTCACCTCCGTGTTTTTTGCCATGTAGCAATACTTTCATTGTACGCCTATTATAAAACATACGCCATTGTCGGTTCTCTGTCCTGTTACCAATGAGTTGAGGGCGTAATTGTCACATAATCACGTGCAATAAATAGCTTTGAATCCCCGAATTATATTAATATGTCTTGCGTGGCCTCATCGATAGTTCTCCAGACTATGAAAGTTTAACGGGTTCATACAGTAAAGATATGCGGACAGGTTCGACTCCCGACGGGGTTTCGTGATTCTTTCCTTTTTTTTCTACTTTTCCTTATTAGTCTGTCTGTCTTTCATACTTGAAGTTCATTTCTTTCTTTATTTGCTAGTTTCTTTCTCCTTTTTTTTTTTTTTTCCTTCTTTTTTGGTATTAATTTATTTATTTCCTTCTTTCTTGGTTTCTGTCTTTTAAGCAGATAGTTACTTCATCAACACCACTATGAGTAGCAAACTCATCAATACCAATATTAGCACAGATAGTTACTTCACCAACACCAATATCAGCAGCAGATAGGTACTTCATCAACACCAATATCAGCTGTAGATGGTACTTCATTATCAACACCAATATCTGCAGTAGAGAGTTCCTTCATCAACACCAATATCAGCAGTATAAATAGTTACTTCATCAACACCAATATCAGCAGTAGATAGATACTTCATCAACACCAATATCAGCAGCAGATAGGTACTTCATCAACACCAATATCAGCAACAGATAGGTACTTCATCAACACCAATATCAGCAGTAGATAGTTACTTCATCAACACCAATATCAGCAGCAGTTAGTTACTTCATCAACACCAATATCAGCGGTAGATAGTTACTTCATCAACACCAATATCAGCAGCAGATAGTTACTTCATCAACACCAATATCAGCAATAGATAGTTACTTCGTCAACAACAATATCAGCAGCAGATAGTTACTTCATCAACACCAATATCAGCAGCAGATAGTTACTTCATCAACACCAATATCAGCGGTAGATAGTTACTTCATCAACACCAATATCAGCAGCAAATAGTTACTTCATCAACACCAATATCAGCAGTTGATAGTTACTTCATCAACACCAATATTAGCAGCAGATAGTTACTTCATCAACACCGATATCAATAGTTGTATATTTAATGTTTTATAATATCAAACATGAATGATGAGTTGCCTATTCACACGATTCAAAATGTCGAACTACTTTGTATCCAGAATTATTAACTATAGAGAGCACACCTCTCAACAGTCGCATTTTATTATCAAGAAAATAGGTCCGCGAATTGAATGATCAAACGGGTTTGAAGTTTAGAGAGCTCTCGTTCAAAAACATTTAGGGCGCTGTTTGAGAACACGCCGAGAAAACGAGGTGAGGAACCACGTACATTAAAACATAATTTATGTTAACTTGAACTTTTATCGTTTTGCAATATTTCAAAATGAGCGAAGAAAACGGGTATTATTTTTACGTGTATTTCAAGGGGGCGATAACTGAATTTAAGCATGGTGCGCCCTATATACGAGTATACGCCAAACATACGCCATTGACGTATGAGAGAGCATTCGCATACGTTCGTTGACTGAAAACTTTTAGAAAATTTTCACCTCCGTGTTTTTTGCCATGTAGCAACACTTTCATTGTACGCCTAAACATACGTCACTGTTGGCTGTCTGTCCTGTTACCAATGAGTTGAGGGCGTAATTGTCACTTAATCACGTGCAATAAATAGCTTTGAATACCCGATTTATAATTATATATCTTGAGTGGCCTCATCGATAGTTCTCCAGACTGTGAAAGTTTAACGGGTTCGTACAGTAAAGAAATGCGGACAGGTTCGACTCCCGACGGGGTTTCGTAATTCTTTCCCTTTTTCTACTTTTCCTTATTAGTCTGTCTGTCTTTCATACTTAAAGTTCATTTCATTCTTTATTTGCTAGTTTCTTTCTCCTTTTTTTCTTTCTTTCCTTCTTTTTTGGTATTAATTTATTTATTTCCTTCTTTCTTGGTTTCTGTCTTTTAAGCAGATAGTTACCTCATCAACACCACTATGAGTAGCAGACTCGTCAATACCAATATTAGCACAAATAGTTACTTCATCAACACCAATATCAGCAGCAGATAGGTACTTCATCAACACCAATATCAGCAGTAGATGGTTACTTCATTATCAACACCAATATCATGTCAGCAGTAGATAGTTACTTCATCAACACCAATATCAGCAGGAGATAGTTACTTCATCAACACCAATATCAGCAGTAGATAGTTACTTCATCAACACCAATATCAGCAGTTAATAGTTACTTCATCAACACCAATATCAATAGTTGTAGGCCTATATTTAATGTTTTTATAATATAAAACATGAATGAAGAGTTGCCTATTCACATGATTCAGAATGTCGAACTACTTTGTATCCAGAATTATTAACTATAGAGAGCACACCTTTAACAGTCGCATTTTTATTATCAAGAAAATAGGTCCGCGAATTGAATGATCAAACGGGTTTGAAGTTTAGAGAGCACTCGGTCAAAAACATTGAGGCCGCTGTTTGAGAACACGCCGAGAAAACGAGGTGAGGAACCACGTACATTGGAACATAATAGAGACATTGCGATTTCCAAACGCAGCACATGGTACGTACGTTTTCACATACGTTTTTACGTACGTTAATACGGTATTAAAATTGCTAGTCTCGGTTCCAAACTGGATTGTGCTCATTCGTCACGAAGGAGAACGAGTGAGCTAGAATAAAGACTATAATATTTGATCTAATCTAATCTAGGTCGATAGAGGGCATAGTGATTGAAAAAATAACAGTAAGCTGAGTCCCTGCCCAATTCAAACAGGCCGCTTTTGATTTTGACTAAAATTTTGACCTACATGTTGTTTAAACTTAATTGTTTTTTTTGTGCTCCCCAAATATTATGGTTGCCTAAAAACATATATTTTGGTAGATTAAAGATCACTACATCCATACATCATGACTTTACTTTCAAAATGAGACTTTTTCGTCCTGAAAATTGGGCGCGTTGCATGGACTAAGACATGAGGTAAAATCAGCATATTTCAACGTAGCATCTGCGTTTTATTCTCTACATTGGAATCCAAAATGGGAAATCGCAATGTCATTTTTTGTACGCAAAGAATCAAACACATTTCAATGGGCAATCTCTGCGTATTATTGCGTTTAAATTTAGTCCATTTTTAACACATCGCTGTACCTTTATTATAATGATTTGTTACAAACAAAAGGATCATAATAATAACTAGAAGGCTATATATTTGTACACAAATACGGCTATACCCGCAAGTACCCAAACTTACAGTCCTTATTTGCTGAGGACTTAAAATAAAGAAATTGTAAAAAGTCGCCCAATTGGGCAGAAAATGTGTAAAAAGTGAAAGTCCAAGTCACAAGATTTAATTGAATGTAGGTTGCACTGTCGTAGCACTTAAAATAAAGAAATTGTAAAAAGTCCCCTCACAGGCGAGTCGTCTCTCTTATTCTCTATAGGGTGCTGTTGTCAGTCTCTCTTACTCACAGTGAGGCTATGCAATATGATTCAGGGGAAACTATTCCAGAGGGAGTATGTAAATTAAATGGAACAGCCATTTCAGAGGGAGTATGTAAATTATACGGAACAGCCTTTTGGGGCCATTTCAGAGGGAGTATGTAAATTAAATGGAACAGCGTATAATTCTCTAGTGTTATCAGTAGACTCAAGCTGGGCGCTGTAGCTGCTTTATTTACTGAGTAATGGCCGGCCCTATGTTTTAGCGTTTGGGGCCCTGGGGCCCATATTATGTAATATGTGGGGCTCATATGTACATATAACAATGTAATTCTCAGGTGCAATCTGTGTACAAACTCTGAGCCCTAAAGCTGCTTTAATTGATGAGAAACGGCCGGCCCTTTGTTTTAACATGTGGGGCCCTGGGGCCCATAATTTTTGACTTATGAGGCTCATGTATATATATTTAAGTATAATTCATTAGTTCTATCAGTAGACTCAAGCTGGGCATTGTAGCTGCTTTATTTACCTAGTAACGGCCGGCCCTATTTTTTAGCGTTTGGGGTCCTGGGGCCCATGTTGTATGACACATGGGGCTCATATATACATATAACAATATAATTCTTAAGACCTATTAGTGTACCAAATCTGAACCCTGTAGCTACTTTATTTGCTGAGAAACGGCCGGCCCTTTGTTTTAACATTTGGGCCTCTGGGGCCCCTAGCCTTGAACATCTAGGGCCAAAATGGGCAAAAGGCACATCTACAATTTAGGGCTTATACATGTGCCACATATGAGCCCTAGTGCCATTACAGTTTTAGAGCTAGCCTTGTCAATCTGTTGCCCCTTATTTTTAACATTTGGGGCCCTGGGGCCCATAATATATAACATATGGGGCTCAAGTATACTTGTTTTTATAGAGTACCCCTGGGGCTATCAGTGTACCAACTCACGGCCCTGAGGCTGCTTCATCTGATGAGAAACGGCATGGTTTGTGTTTTTACATTAAGGCCCCTGGGGCCCGTGACCTTTGACCTCTGGGGCCAAGATGGGCAAAAGGCACATCTGCGGGGTAGGGCCCATAAGTGTACCACATATGGGCCCTGGGGCCTTTGTAGTTTTAGCGCTAGCCTTGTCAGAATGATGTGTTTGATGGAGGAGGAGAAGGAGGAGGAGGAGAAGAAGATGAAACCCAACTAGAAGGCTATATATTTGTACACAAATACGGCTATACCCGCATGTTATCGGTGTACCCAAACTTACAGTCCTTATTTGCTGAGGCCTTAAAATAAAGAAATAGTATACGGTGTAAAAAGTGAAAGTCCAAGTCACAAGCTTTAATTGAATGTAGGTTGCACTGTCGTAGCACTTAAAATAAATATATTGTAACAAGCTCCCTCCCAGGGGAGTCGTCTCTCTTATTCTCCATAGGGTGCTGTTGTCAGTCTCTATTACTCACAGTGAGGCTATGCAAAATGATTCAGGGAAACTATTCCAGAGGGAGTATGTAAATTAAATGGAACAGCCATTTCAGAGGGAGTATGTAAATTAAACGGAACAGCCTTTTTTTGGGCCATTTCAGAGGGAGTATGTAAATTAAATGGAACAGCCAATGGGTATGTAATTTAACTGGAACAGCCTTAACGCATCACGCTGGTATTTCCAATTATGATATCATACGATCTGTCTGTTTAGACCTCCGTGTGTGGGGTGGATGGGTGTGTGGGTGTAACAATATAATTCTCAGGTGCTATCTGAGCCCGGAAGCTGCCTTATTTGATGAGAAACGGCCCGCCCTTTGTTTTAACATTTGGGGCCCTGGGGCCCATAATATTTGACTTATGAGGCCCATGTACATAATTATGTTGAAGTATAATTTCCTAGTGCTATCAGTAGACTCAAGCTGGCCACTGTAGCTACTTTATTTACTGAGTAACGGCCGGCCCTATGTTTTAGCGTTTGGGGCCCTGGGGCCAATATTATGTGATATATGGGGCTCATATGTACATATAACAATGTAGTTCTCAGGTGCAAGCTGTGTACCAACTCTGAGCCATAAAGCTGCTTTATATGATGAGAAACGGCCGGCCCTTTGTTTTAACATTTGGGGCCCTGGGGCCCAATATATATGACTTAAAGTATGATTCTCAAGTGCTATCAGTAGACTCAAGCTGGGCATTGTAGCTGCTTTATTTACTGAGTAACGACCGGCCCTATGTTTTAGCGTTTGGGGCCCTGGGGCCCATATTATGTGACATACGGGGATTATATATACATATGACAATATAATACTAAAGAACTATCTGTGTACCAAATCTGAACCCTGTAGCTACTTTATTTGTTGAGAAACGGCCGGCCCTTTGTTTTAAAAATTGGGCCCCTGGGGCCCCCAGCCTTGTACATCTGGTGCCAAAATGGGCAAAAGACACATCTACAACTTAGAGCCCATACATATGCCACATATGAGCCCTAGTGATCTTGTACTTTTAGAGCTAGGCTTGTCAATCTGTTGCACCATATTTTAACGTTTGGGCCCCTGGGGCCCATAATATATAACATATGGGGCTCTTGTATATTTGTAAATATAGAGTACCCCTAGGGCTATCAGTGTACCAACTCAGGGCCCTGAGGCTGCTTCATTTGATGAGAAATGGCGTGCTTTGTATTTTCACATTTGGGCCCCTGGGGCCCGTGACCTTTGACTTCTGGGGCCAAGATGGGCAAAAGGCACTTCTACGGGGTAAGGCCCATAAGTGTACCACATATGGGCCCCATGGCCTTTGTAGTTTTAGCGCTAGCCTTGACAGAATGATGTGTTTGATGGAGGAGGAAAAGGAGGAGGAGGAGGAGGAGGAGGAGGAGAAGAAACCACAGGATGGGAAGATACCCTGCATGCTATTGCATGCGGGTATAAGGATAAGAAGATACCCTGCATGCGCTGCATGCGGGTATAATTAGACTTTCCTTCGTATGTTCATTATCGTTGACTGTCTTTAACATATTGTGAAATGGACAAATTTTTTTGTGTGCATTTTCAACGATGTATCTACGTCGATTTTGCACGTGGAATATCTTTAAAAATAGCTAAATACGTGACCTCGCTTCGATACAGGAGAGTGGTTTTGAATAGATCAACGTACGTCCGATGTCTACGATTGGAAATCGTAATGTCTCTATTACCAATTTAGCATGCGGAAACAAAAAGTTGATAAAAAACGCATTTTGAATTTGTTTTTGTCCATTTTGATACTTAAAGGAGGATTTCGTGATCCTAGCATCCTCTTTTTATGACATTTTCAGTAGATATCCACGAAAAAGCTTATTTCCAAAATTTCAGTTGATTCCGATTTTGCGTTTGCGAGTTATGCATGATTATGTGTATTACACTGCTCCATAGACAATGTGTTGTAATTTCGTTCTGGTGCACCAGAACGAAATTCAAATTTGGCGATATTTTTGCTAAACGAATTAAGGGTACATACTATAGGAATAAAGACCAATCGAACATATTCTTGTTTATGCCATAATATTGTAGTCTTTCAACTCTTTCATAACTTCAGCTGTGTAACTTACGAAAATTCCCGCTAAAAAGTGGTTCTTTTAATTTTTGAAAATCTGGATTTTCGTACTGATCATACTATAATGATCACCAGACAATAATGTTCTAATCACACTATAGACTGTGTTGACATGAGACGTCAATTGCCAGGCAATGTCGGTCATATGCCCACCGATATGTTATGTTCAGTACGGTGTACCATGAGGAACATGCTAACTTAAAATAATTTTTGCAAACTTTGATAATTTTTTACAAACTCAAATGATTTTTTACAAACTCAAATAATTATTACAAACTATTTTTTTTGGCAAACTTTAATATAATGTATTGTGCATGTAGAGGCCCATTTATTGTCGGATTTCTGTATTTAGATCACGCAGGGGACGCACCATTAGATTCTCAGGGGTGCATGGGAGTTTGGGTCAGGCAGAATTTTATTTTTGGCGGCGAATTTTGTATTTTTTTATCGCCTCCAAAGGGAGGATTTATTTTCCATCTCACTAGTGGGCGAAGTTGTTTTTTCGTCTCACTAGTGGGCGAAGTTTAAAAAAAAAAAACTCCCATGCCCCCTGGAAATCAAATGGTGCGCCTCTTAACAACAATTGAGCGCTATTAATACACATTAATGTTTTTAAGCAAATAAAATTCCAAAATATGGTACGTTTTCTGTCTTTGCTTGCCACGTGGTAAGCCTATGTTGAGGTTGCGATTATATGTACAAAAAAAATTCAAGATGGATACCAACAAGTCGTGTGGCCGAGCGGTCTAAGACCCTTTTAAAAATTTTTTTTTTTTTTTTTATTTCGCATAGACTCAATCTCGATAGCCTGAGTCTCGCTGGGAGTCTTGCTCTCTCGTTAAAGTCAAAAGTTTAAAAAAAATATTTCAAGTTTGTAACAAATTATTTGAGTTTGTAGAAAGTTATTTGAGATTGTAAAAAATTATTACAGTTTGTAAAAAACCATTTGAGTTGTAGAAAATCATTTCAGTTTGTAAAAAATATTTGAGTTTGTGAAAAATTATTTTAAGTTTGCATGTCCCTCATGGTACACCGTAGTTCAGGGACCGTGCTTTAAAAAAAACCGCCAGATCGCAATCAGGCCATTGACCTGTGTAGTGGTCATACGTTGCTCGCTCAACCATAACAGCATGACTGTCCCTAATAGCTACTCATTAATAATGCGTTGCATCAGGTCATGGACTCTATTCAATAATTTTAATCCTTTCTTTGAGGTCAGAAAGATGAAAGGGAGACCTTGAAAAACAGATGCGTGGTTCTAGATAATATTTTATCATCCAAGGTGGTTATCTAGGATATTTCTAGGAGGCGACACTTATTAATTCATAACGCTCACATCTTTCTTCATCCAATGGACTTTGGAGAACTGCTGAGATAATAAGTGGATGTTACAATCTAATCGGCTACAATCGGCATAGTTGATGATATCTGATTCTGATAATTCACTAGTAGCAGCAAAATTACAGCGCTTTGTATCCTCTGGTGCGCTATATAAATCTTATATGGATTAATGTTATTTATTTATTTTATAAATATTTCTTTTAAACACAATCTAATGTGATGCTCACTACATGTAGAAGGCCTGGTCTGCAAACGTTCATTTTATAAATCTAGTAAAGATAAAGCTTCATGTTTAGTGAAAATGAAATACCAAAGCTGGATATTATACAATCGTGATGCATTCCTTCTTGTTATGGACGACAAGTATTAACTTTGATATTATTATGGCAATATCCATTCCCTTCTCAATTGATTATGCTTTCTTTTCGAAAAATAAACCATGAGGCCTAGAGGCCATGATATAAACCTATATTCGGTATGCGGAAACCTTCCACGGTTAGGGCGGCGCTTGCACTCGCATATTCACTAAACTGCCGCCTCCTTCATTTGCCAACCTTTATCGAGGGGTGAGTTTGAGGTTTTATAGTCATACATGTAGGCCTACCATTTTTCACCCTTATGGCAGTCAACGTCAGCGCGTTGAAGCAGCTGTTTCGCTCGCGCATCTATGTGGCGTCGTAAGCGTGTGCATGTGTACACCAGCGCGCTGCAGCGCTTTGACCGAACGCTAGTAATTATTTGGCTGTGCCCAATTAAATGCTCACTGTACTGACATCACTACCACATCAGGATGAAAAATCGCATATCGCAAACCAGCCAAATTTGTCATAGGTTTGAATGCTAGTAGGAAAACCGTGAATATAGGGTCTCAAACTCTGAAACATCTGAGCAGAAACGTGTCCTTTTACTGGTTTAAAGTGAGTCTGTAGCTGTCGCCATCTTTGGAATATAATACAACATTCTCTGGCCAAACATCGGGTTAAATGTAAGTAAATAGTTAAAATCGTCTAAATTCAATAATATCAAACAGCCACGGACATTAAGTCAAGGCTACATGAGAAGTTTGGGGTAGGTCACGCATTTCCTTGGTATAAAAAACAGCCAAAAGGATGTCCAAACTTCCCTCTTTTAATCACAACGCGATTTATTACGAAACAGCATTTTCATAGGGCCTACGCTGGTTCTGTCAATTCTAGTTTAAAATCTGTTCGTCACATGCAGTCTGATTTGGTATCTATGTTATCATCAAAGTCTTGGGAACTAATGTGGACAGTTGTTTTGTTTAAAAACGGATACTGTTTAAAATATCAGTATTTACGCGAGCGACATTTTGAGTGTGTAAAATGCATTGAAAATTGTCGGCTAAAGAGTGCATAAATTAAAATCGCGAACAGTAATAGCAACAATAACTATCTACATTCCAAGCGGAAACGCTTTTCAGAAACATACCCCACTTTTTTCAGCAATCGCTGAAACCTAAATATGCAATTCCAGGCGATTTGTAAAAAATAGCGTCAGCATATTTTACTATGAATTTGGGACACCGAAACAAATGCTTGCATTGGTGCCAGACCTATTATAATGATACGATAATTAGGCCCCCAATAATGGCTTTCATTTTAACCGTTATTTATTAAACTGAGATTTTTACTTTTTGAGAAATTAATGAATTTATCGAAAAACTTTTCGGAGAACGCTACTTTAATGAACCCATGCCTTAATCTGCAAGAAATATTTGGTACATAAACATTATGACTGTAGCCAGAGGTATCCAGTGGTGTAAAAATCTCAACTTTTTTGGAAAAGTTGGGGGATGAGGCTGTGGATCACGAAATGCCCCTTTAATTGAATGTGAGCGAGCGAATGAGTAAGTTAGGGTTGAGGGGGTCGGGCGTGGACATCTAGCCTATTAGTTCGAGAGGGTCATTATTCCGAAAGGGCTAAAGTTATAGTTTCGTCAATTTACGTTAAAATTAGAGTTAAAATTAGGGTCAGTGTTTATGTTCAGTGGCGGCAGGCCCGTACGCAGGATTTCATTTGGGGGGTGCTGATTTTGAAAAAGTGGACCTTTTTCCAAGGGGGAGGGCAATTTTGTGAAAAGTGGACAAAATTTGGAATTTTTTTGTCCCAAAAAGCGTTAAAACCTGATTTGTTTGCTCGCTACGCTCGCAAATTCTGAAATTTTGGGACTTTTTGTATACTTTTACAAATTTGGGGGGGGGGGGGAGTGAGCTAGAATAAAGACTATAAATTCATGACCCATTCCTTCCGAAGATAATGACAACCCCCTAAGTTCCCTGTCATTACGTGCAAAATTATCAAATAACATCATCGGCAGCTGCACAGTTCTGACCTTAATGCCCGTAAGAATCCAATTTCGTCATCAATATGGCCAATTGCCACGCCCATTATTTTAGCACGGAAATAATGAAATATAAGTTTTTAAATAAGCTATATCCAGCTTTTCCGTCGCTAATTTTTTTCCGTAATGGAAAACCCAAATAAAGAGTTTATGTTTTGGGTCAAATTATTCTGCCCTTTGCAATAAATGCCACTATTTTGCAAGAACATACAATATTCCTTGCAACCTGTCATTTTCGCCTATACATCCGGGTACCTAACATCGTTGAACATGGTATAGAGGCCCTGCATGAAATTATCGATTGGCTCCAAACAAAGGATTTGAGCCGGTGTCCTTCACCGTAGTTATGGCGGAGTGCAGTCCATTCAATCAAATGTTGTCATCAACCTATTTGATCGTAGTGCAGGGTTATGTGTGTGAGACGAACTGTCACGGTAGATTGCAATCATGCTGTTGAATGCATTTGAGTAGTCCGCCATATTTACGGGATGATACGTCACATGCAAGGCCTCTAATGGCGACTTGTAGATGTCACGTGCGCATTTATAAAAGCGCATTTATATATATACCCGAAGTCCACGGTTAGAAGAACTGCCGCGTCGTTTGTGTGATAATACAATAGGCTATACCTTTCTCAAAGATTTACCCCCAAGTCATTAACTTTGATATTTCTAGTTTTTAGATGTCCCATCTTGTGACACAGTAGGCCTATTCTCTAAATGTAAAAGGGTGGTAAATTTCACTCCTATGGATTGCCATTTTGATCACTCCTATGGAATGAAATATTACTCTTTTGAAAGTGAATTGCACTCCATTGGTTACTCTTTTCAGAGTAACTTTCAATCTCTTCCCAATCAATTTCCACTCTTTATTTGACTCTATATCACCGTAGGCACTCTTTTAGAATGAAAGTCTCTCTTTTTTACTCTTATATTTAGAGAGTAAGCCCCTATCAACTCTGTCCTTCAATGTGCTGGTAAAAATGAAAAAATCTGGAAATAAATTCAAAACCATTACAGAATTATTATTTGTTTTGCACCTGGAGCAGTGTTCGAAATAAGCAAAAGCCAGCCAGCGAAATAAACTGCGGGCCCGCCGCGCCGATCCGATAAGTTGCGGACCTGTGAAATGTTGACTTTAACATGAGGGCCGGAAGATTTCAAAGCCAAGGGCCCTTGAAGAGTTGCTTATTTCGAACACTAGTGCTCGAGAGGCAGGTATTCTTGAACCAGTCTGCTAAGTCCGAAAGTAAAAAAAAAATACATCAAAATAAGCCTGTTGTTCCCTCTATACATGTTCTAGGCTAAGTATTTTAATCTTGTGTCAAGTTTTCAACGGTAACACTGCTTGGGAGCGATATAATTATATTCATTAATGTTTTACAATTAATTTTTTTCCTGAAGTAAAATGTACGGAAGCACTGAAGGGACATGACATGTTGTCATGATGACATGACGATGACATAAATGATGATATAATTCACGACATAATATCCACTTGTCATGATAAATGACGACATAATTGACGACATAATATCCACTTGTCATGATAATTTCGACTTGATGAGTTGATGCGATAAATGACGACATAATTGACGACATAATTGCGAGTTGTCACGATAAATGATGACATAATTGACGACATAATTGCGAGTTGTCACGATAAATGATGACATAATTGACGACATAATTGCGAGTTGTCACGATAAATGATGACATAATTGACGACATAATATCCACTTGTCATGATAATTTACATGATAATTTCGAGTCATCATCATGTCATCATGACAACATGTCATGTCCCTTCAGTGCTTCCGTAAAAATGACAAAATCAAAGGTTCACTATAGTTCTAAGGTTCGCTAGCAGAGGCGTACCGACCGGTGGCAGGGGGGAAGTGTCCCTTCCCGGCTTGAAATATACCGGGACAAAATTGTTGTATGTGCATTTTCCTTTGGTCCGGGTTTAGGCCACAATTATCCTCATTTTGGCCCATTTTAGCTTTAATTTTTCACGCACGTCAAAGTAATTTTAGTTGTGGACGATTTGTAAATTTTGCAGGCTCCTGCCGGCCTCGATGGTCCCGGTACGCCCCTATTCGCTAATTCTATAAGGTTCGCTAGTCCGATAATAAAGTTCTCTATATAGACGAATCCAACGAGCCAAGTCATGGTCAGGATTTGGTCGGCCATTACTGGGTCCCCGCGCGCAGCACCAAACTGGTGTTGTGACTGCCCAATTGGGTGGATTAAAGCCGCTTAAAATTCGATGTTAGATTCTTTTGTGTTGTAAACTGTCATCATTCTTTTGTCTACGTGTCACACGGGTGATAGAATGCAGTTTAAACATTCACATTTTAGGTGAGATTGAGCTGACGGGGACCCAGCTATGGCTGCCATTGAGGTGTAGGAATGCGTGAAATTGAATTCGTCCATAGTCCAAAATGTGTTCACTATTTGTAGTTCGAAAGCTAGCATAGGAGTTCGGTTTATTGCTATCGAACTTTTTTATTTGGACTGGCGTACCGTGGCGTCGATATAGACGAATCCAATTTCACACATTCCTACACCTCAATGGCAGCCATAGCCGCGACGGGGACCCAGCTATCACACCTAAAATGTGAAATGATGCGGCCTTGAAGGGTATTTTAAACTGCATTCTATCACCCGTGTTACACGTAGACAAAAGAATGATGACAGTTTACAACACAAAAGAATCTAACATCGAATTTTAAGCGGGTTTAATCCACCCAGTTGGGCACTCACAACACCTGTTTGGTGCATGCGGGGACCCTATAATGGCCGACCAAATCCTGACCATGACTTGGCTCGTTGGATTCGTCTATTAAAGGATTAGCGAACCTTATAGGATTAGCGGGATGTACCCTTGATGCTGCCATTATCACTGGGGAGTATATAACGGTGCCCGCCATGCCTAGAATGGTGTTTCTGGACGTCTTTTCAGCCAGTCAGCTATCTTATCATGAGCCCTGATGCGGTCATTGAGTGCTTTCAGTTTCGTGAAAGAATCCAGTGCATCAGTGTGCTCCGGGGTTAAGACCCAATCCATAACCGCAAGGAAAACCATATCAGCTACTGAAATCTAACAGGAAGATAAAAAATAATATAATTTTTGATTATAAATACCGCGCTGCACTAGTACGTTCACGCCCCGGATTCACGCGGTACCTCTGCATTATCATGCTGATCACTCGCACCTGTAAGATCTTTGAAGAGCGGTATTGTATTCAATCTATAATAAATTGCAGACATACGCAGGTGATGAGTGCAACCTGCTTGTAGTGCAGCGCGATTCAAAAATTGTTTTCACCTATTGCTATGGTAGTTAATCCGATTATTACGTCACTTCGCCATTAGTCCATTAGTTTATTCACTCCAAACAAGTGATACGCATTTATTAACCTATAAATATTGTATCATAAAGTGATCAAACATAACTCGTTCGTTCTTTGCTGTCGTTTTGATCACATGTCCGATTGTTCTTTTTGTGTGGTTTACTATTTATAAATCAAAGACTTTAAGGGCTGGGGTATGAACGTTTGGACAGTATTTATTGTGGGATATTAGAGCACATCAGATCGAATTGCATTCTGAATACGAAGAATGTCATTCTGATATCAAATAATTTTGATTTTTGAAATTCGCAATTTAATACACATTTTATGGCAAATCATTAAAATTGATATTTTGATATTTAACAGTACTTGAAGTAAACTTTATAAATCTGATGATTTATACTTAAAGTGTATGTAGGTGGGATGAAAAGCCGACGATCAATTGAAAATTTTGACCTTTCGTATTGAAGATATGGATTTTTTTCCCAAAACACCCAAAAAATTAGGTCTTTTTGGGAAAAAATCCATATCTTCAATATGAAAGGTCAAAATTTTCAATTGACCGTCGGCTTTTTCCTCCCTGCTACATACACTTTAAGAATATGTCATTAGATTTATATAATTTACTTCGAGGACTGTTATAATTTGTCATAAAATTTGTATTTATATTGTGATTTTCAAAAAATGAAAATTATTTGATATCAGAAAGACATGCTTCGTATTTAGAATGCAATTCGATAGGTCTGAGGTGCTCTCACGTCCGACAAAAAATACTGTCGAAACGCAATAAACGCTCATTTTAGATCCCTTAAACGACCCAATCACGTAACATACCTTGTCTCCTACAAAGAATCCATTCCCTTCGTTATTTTTGCAAAGTAGTCTCTCTAAATGTCCAAGATGTCTTGGAGCAGATTCGGCATAGTATCTCTTTACTAATTCTTTCTGAAAATATACAAACCACAATAATGCTATTAACCATTTAAATACACAAATAAAAGCTAATAAACCCATGCCTTAGCCCTCATTTGATTCCTTGTCACGGTCAAAAATGCAGACACGGAGTTTAAAAAACTGTAAACAAATTTCATGAATTTTGTGGGTAAAAAGGTGTAAGACATATTTCGTGGTCAAAATATTAATTCAAGCTTTCAATCGGTGCAAAAAATGACCACCTACAATGCTGGCCATAAGTGTTGGGACGGTTTGATAGGGTAATGTAAATAAGCCCCCCACTCCCCCGATCAATGTTGAATTCGACTTTTTTGGTCACACGAGCCTTGTGGCACCCAACATTGATTGGTGGGGAAGGGGGAGGGTTGGGGTGTTAGGAAAGTGTTTAGGCTTGACACCAAAGAAACCTCCACTTTATCACGTTAATAATAACGGAAATAAGGTCATACTATAGTGTACGTTTTCCATAAGTGTCCCAACACATTTTGGCCATGGTTGTATTTGAAAAGTTGAAAAAAAAATCATCTAATTTCAGTTTTTTGCTTATAACTCAAAAAGTAAATATGATATTGACACCAAATTTGGAGCAGTTAGAGATCTTATCATGTGGCTTTAACAAAAAAATTTTGGATGGCTACATTTGACATTTAGGGACTGGTCACTTAAAATGTCTTAAAACGATATTTTGGCCCTGTCTAAGTTCACTATTCGTCACTTTAACTGTCAAAAACTTGGGTTTTAAAATGGAAAATTATTGTTTCCACCAATTAAAATGTTACATTACAGCTATAGAAGAAAATAAAAGTTATCACAACATCTCGTGATCAAAAAACAAATAAAGGAATCGAACCCATGCACACTTGTTTTCCCAATTTACCGCAGTCTACCACAAATGAAGCAACAAAAAACAGAAAAAAAGAAGGACGGACATTGGCAAAAATTAATAGAACGACGAATATAATATGATGAAGGATATTGTAAAATAATAACAAAAAGAAAAGAAAAGATATATAAATAAATTCAGGGCTCGAACCCGTGTCCACTGTGCCTGTGGCAGATGCCGTATCCATTGCACCACAGAGCTGTATTACTTTAACAGGCTTAAACTGTAATATAATGCTATACAAGATGCATGTATATAAATATACGCTCTACGGACGATAAACAGTCAAACAAATCGCACTTTTACGGCATTTGTTTCATTAACTGAATATTTATCATATAGCAGGTGTTGGCTGACATTTGTGCTCCACATATATTTCAGTTTTGGGCCGGGGTAAAATGATTTTGGGACAAAAACGAACGATATACACGTTTGTAAAAAGAAAAAAGAAAGTAATATTATATTAAAATTCTTTACTCTTTAAAGACGTGTATACCGTCCGATTTTGTCCCGTAGTCATTTATCAAGGACAAAAACTGAACTAAATGTGGAGCACAATGTCAGCCAACACCTGCTATATGATAAATATTCAGTTAATGAAACAAATGCCGTAAAAATGTATTTTTTTGCACTGTATATCGTGTAGAGCGTATATTTATATACATGCATGTTGAATAGCATTATATTATAGTTTAAGTCTGTTGAAGTTACACAGCTCTGTGGCGCAATGGATACGGCATCTGCCACATGCGCAGTGGACACGGGCTCGAGCCCCTGAATTTATTTAGATTTCCTTTTCTTTTCTTTTTTTTTATTATTATTTTACAATATCCTTCATCATATTATATTCGTCGTTCTATTAATTTTGCCAATGTCCGTCCTTCTTTTTTTCTGTATGTCTACCTATATTTTACTTTCTATACTTACTATAAGTTTCTTTGAAAGCGCTTTAATAAATTTCAGTCATAAAATGTAATTTAAGCCTACTCCTGCCGACTATGATTATATTTACACGATATACTCGTTGCAAATACCACATACGTTTTTGATGCAAACGATGAAAATGATTCAAGTTTGTTGTTGTTTTTTTCTAAAAATTAGCTTTTTTTTTAAATTTTAAGTATTTTTTTCCCAAAATCACTCTTTTAAAAGACTTCAATCAATTCCTGTCAACAAATATCATGTATTTCTGGCGATTAAATCACTACTCTTTCAAAATAAAACGTCATTTTACGCAAAATATGTAGTTGGCATAGGCTAATAATGTTCAGAACGCACTGTAAAATACATGATATTGCGTATAAAACGTGACCGTATCCCTAAATCACATGAGGAAAATGCAATAATTTTTATATAAGTGAAAAGATAAATAGTTTCTCCGTTTTCATGTAAAATTTGATGAAAATCCAAGCTATGGTTGAGGAGATATGGGCCAAAACACACATTTTAAAATTTGATTTTTTGTACCTTAGAGACAATGCTGGCCATAAGTGTTGGGACGGTTTGATAGGGTAATGCCGTATCCATTGCACCACAGAGCTGTATTACTTTAACAGGCTTAAACTGTAATATAATGCTATACAAGATGCATGTATATAAATATACGCTCTACGGACGATAAACAGTCAAACAAATCGCACTTTTACGGCATTTGTTTCATTAACTGAATATTTATCATATAGCAGGTGTTGGCTGACATTTGTGCTCCACATATATTTCAGTTTTGGGCCGGGGTAAAATGATTTTGGGACAAAAACGAACGATATACACGTTTGTAAAAAGAAAAAAGAAAGTAATATTATATTAAAATTCTTTACTCTTTAAAGACGTGTATACCGTCCGATTTTGTCCCGTAGTCATTTATCCCGGACAAAAACTGAACTAAATGTGGAGCACAATGTCAGCCAACACCTGCTATATGATAAATATTCAGTTAATGAAACAAATGCCGTAAAAATGTATTTTTTTTGCACTGTATATCGTGTGTAGAGCGTATATTTATATACATGCATGTTGAATAGCATTATATTATAGTTTAAGTCTGTTGAAGTTACACAGCTCTGTGGCGCAATGGATACGGCATCTGCCACAGGCGCAGTGGACACGGGTTCGTGCCCTTGAATTTATTTAGATTTCCTTTTCTTTTCTTTTTTGTTATTATTTTACAATATCCTTCATCATATTATATTCGTCGTTCTATTAATTTTTGCCAATGTCCGTCCTTCTTTTTTCTGTATGTCTACCTATATTTTACTTTCTATACTTACTATAAGTTTCTTTGAAAGCGCTTTAATAAATTTCAGTCATAAAATGTAATTTAAGCCTACTCCTGCCGACTATGATTATATTTACACGATATACTCGTTGCAAATACCACATACGTTTTTGATTCAAACGATGAAAATGATTCAAGTTTGTTGTTGTTTTTTCTAAAAATTAGCTTTTTTTTTAAATTTTAAGTATTTTTTTCCCAAAATCACTCTTTTAAAAGACTTCAATCAATTCCTGTCAACAAATATCATGTATTTCTGGCGATTAAATCACTACTCTTTCAAAATAAAACGTCATTTTACGCAAAATATGTAGTTGGCATAGGCTAATAATGTTCAGAACGCACTGTAAAATACATGATATTGCGTATAAAACGTGACCGTATCCCTAAATCACATGAGGAAAATGCAATAATTTTTATATAAGTGAAAAGATAAATAGTTTCTCCGTTTTCATGTAAAATTTGATGAAAATCCAAGCTATGGTTGAGGAGATATGGGCCAAAACACACATTTTAAAATTTGATTTTTGTACCTTAGAGACAATGCTGGCCATAAGTGTTGGGACGGTTTGATAGGGTAATGTAAATAAGCCCCCACTCCCCGATCAATGTTGAATTCGACTTTTTGGTCACACGAGCCTTGTGGCACCCAACATTGATTGGTGGGGAAGGGGAGGGTTGGGGTGTTAGGAAAGTGTTTAGGCTTGACACCAAAGAAACCTCCACTTTATCACGTTAATAATAACGGAAATAAGGTCATACTATAGTGTACGTTTTCCATAAGTGTCCCAACACATTTTGGCCATGGTTGTATTTGAAAAGTTGAAAAAAAATCATCTAATTTCAGTTTTTTGCTTATAACTCAAAAAGTAAATATGATATTGACACCAAATTTGGAGCAGTTAGAGATCTTATCATGTGGCTTTAAAAAAAAAATTTTGGATGGCTACATTTGACATTTAGGGACTGGTCACTTAAAATGTCTTAAAACGATATTTTGGCCCTGTCTAAGTTCACTATTCGTCACTTTAACTGTCAAAAACTTGGGTTTTAAAATGGAAAATTATTGTTTCCACCAATTAAAATGTTACATTACAGCTATAGAAGAAAATAAAAGTTATCACAACATCTCGTGATCAAAAAACAAATAAAGGAATCGAACCCATGCACACTTGTTTTCCCAATTTACCGCAGTCTACCACAAATGAAGCAACAAATACCGAAAAAAAGAAGGACGGACATTGGCAAAAATTAATAGAACGACGAATATAATATGATGAAGGATATTGTAAAATAATAACAAAAAAGAAAAGAAAAAAGATATATAAATAAATCCAGGGGCTCGAACCCGTGTCCACTGTGCCTGTGGCAGATGCCGTATCCATTGCACCACAGAGCTGTATTACTTTAACAGGCTTAAACTGTAATATAATGCTATACAAGATGCATGTATATAAATATACGCTCTACGGACGATAAACAGTCAAACAAATCGCACTTTTACGGCATTTGTTTCATTAACTGAATATTTATCATATAGCAGGTGTTGGCTGACATTTGTGCTCCACATATATTTCAGTTTTGGGCCGGGGTAAAATGATTTTGGGACAAAAACGAACGATATACACGTTTGTAAAAGAAAAAAGAAAGTAATATTATATTAAAATTCTTTACTCTTTAAAGACGTGTATACCGTCCGATTTTGTCCCGTAGTCATTTATCCCGGACAAAGACTGAACTAGATGTGGAGCACAATGTCAGCCAACACCTGCTATATGATAAATATTCAGTTAATGAAACAAATGCCGTAAAAATGTATTTTTGCACTGTATATCGTGTGTAGAGCGTATATTTATATACATGCATGTTGAATAGCATTATATTATAGTTTAAGTCTGTTGAAGTTACACAGCTCTGTGGCGCAATGGATACGGCATCTGCCACAGGCGCAGTGGACACGGGTTCGAACCCCTGAATTTATTTAGATTTCCTTTTCTTTTCTTTTTTGTTATTATTTTACAATATCCTTCATCATATTATATTCGTCGTTCTATTAATTTTTGCCAATGTCCGTCCTTCTTTTTTTTCTGTATGTCTACCTATATTTTACTTTCTATACTTACTATAAGTTTCTTTGAAAGCGCTTTAATAAATTTCAGTCATAAAATGTAATTTAAGCCTACTCCTGCCGACTATGATTATATTTACACGATATACTCGTTGCAAATACCACATACGTTTTTGATGCAAACGATGAAAATGATTAAAGTTTGTTGTTGTTTTTTCTAAAATTAGCTTTTTTTTAAATTTTAAGTATTTTTTTTCCCAAAATCACTCTTTTAAAAGACTTCAATCAATTCCTGTCAACAAATATCATGTATTTCTGGCGATTAAATCACTACTCTTTCAAAATAAAACGTCATTTTACGCAAAATACGTAGTTGGCATAGGCTAATAATGTTCAGAACGCACTGTAAAATACATGATATTGCGTATAAAACGTGACCGTATCCCTAAATCACATGAGGAAAATGCAATAATTTTTATATAAGTGAAAAGATACATAGTTTCTCCGTTTTCATGTAAAATTTGATGAAAATCCAAGCTATGGTTGAGGAGATATGGGCCAAAACACACATTTTAAAATTTGATTTTTTGTACCTTAGAGACAATGCTGGCCATAAGTGTTGGGACGGTTTGATAGGGTAATGTAAATAAGCCCCCACTCCCCGATCAATGTTGAATTCGACTTTTTGGTCACACGAGCCTTGTGGCACCCAACATTGATTGGTGGGGAAGGGGAGGGTTGGGGTGTTAGGAAAGTGTTTAGGCTTGACACCAAAGAAACCTCCACTTTATCACGTTAATAATAACGGAAATAAGGTCATACTATAGTGTACGTTTTCCATAAGTGTCCCAACACATTTTGGCCATGGTTGTAGTTCTAAGTGTTCAAAAGGCGCTATGCCATCTCAGCCACCGTCAGAAGTGGTTCCCCGGGAGTGGTTCACACCCATATGGGGTCACCCACGAGCATGTGTTTTAATTTGACATATGTTATGGCACTATTTTCTTTTAGTTCATCAATTATTTAAATATATCGCTCCGCGGTCTTTCTCTCATCGATCCTGAATGACGTCGAATCTTCGTATTCGACGGCCAGCTATCGAAGGGACAACGTCGCACTAGCGTACTCAATCCATGATCTATACTGTGATACTTTGTTGATATTTGATGATGCGAAATTAAAGATTATTGTAAAGTTATATTTTGTTATCCATCTATTTCTCTTCGTGTATTCAGCGAGTTTTCCCCGTGAAACTTTGAGATCCATCGGCCATCTATTATGGTATGAATTCTATCTTTCACCAGAATAACTGATTGATGGATCTTCGTGTAAGTTTGCTTTATAACACATGGTGCGGTCGTAAGAAGTCTAACTTCAAGAAAATTAATGTGGAAACGTTTTAGACAAAAGATTTTAGAAACCATGTAGCAATATTTTGTTGAATAGATTCATTAGGTTTGTTGATTAATGTAAATTACATGTATGGAAACACCCCATCATCATCATCATCATCATCATCAGTCGGCTGCGCACCTTTGTTTCCAATGGACATTTTATAGTGAAATGTCATTGTACAAGGAATACATAAAAACAATTCCACATAGCCCCCGAATGAAAAGTATTTAATTATCTTTGTAATCACTCAAAAAGCATTTGGTGTGAATTTTACATCTGGACTAGAGGCTATTAAATTTTTATGTGCCTTTTTATTTTACATGTAAAGCCTATGGGGGTGACGATTAGAAATGGACGGCAATATTGAAAAACCCTCATTTTGGGCCATTTTAGACACTAAAATGCCCATAAAAAAAAGAATAGCCTCTAGTTCGGATGTAAAATTCACACACAATGCTACCTGAGTGAGTAC
Source organism: Amphiura filiformis (assembly GCF_039555335.1). Lineage (NCBI taxonomy): Eukaryota > Metazoa > Echinodermata > Ophiuroidea > Amphilepidida > Amphiuridae > Amphiura > Amphiura filiformis. The sequence goes on along the minus strand of NC_092633.1, from coordinate 46,331,224 downwards.
AAACATAATTAAATACATTTCATTCGGGGGCTATATCAAAAACAAAAAATGTCCTATACCCTAATGGTTATGGAACAAAGGTGTGCGGAGCAGGCGACTACAAGCTTTCTCCAACTAATGCGATCTTCGGCAAGCGAAACAATTTTGTTTGGCTGCAGCATCCCTTCAGTATCTCCCAGGGGGTGCTGGACATGCTGTAAGTACAGTGTGCGCGGCCGTCCCGGTTTCCTCTTCCCATGTGGTGGAATATAATGCGCATATTCTTTCACAGGCTCGCCATCTTCAAGACGCAGTATATGGCCGAGAAATTTGAGTTGATGAATCTTGACTCTGGTAACCAGTGGAGTGGTCAGTCATGAAGTCCTCCGATGTGAAGGACGAAACAGTTTAGTGAGCAAAAATTTACTTGGTTTAGAATATAGTGTAAATGTGTTGTTGTTGCTGCATGCGGTGTTTATTTTCAGATCCATCTTAGTAAGATCTTACCTTTTTCTCCTCATCCTGTTCACCAAATGTGGCGCTGAGTGGTGATACCAAGTCATCACAAAGCTCACAAATCACGTCGATGTCAAGTGATTCCCGTGGATTGGCTCCAAAGAAACCTACATGAAAGGAAATGAAGAGACAATGAATGACAATGCTCTCCTGAACTTCCAGGCATTAATCATCATTCATCTTCGTCATTACCACATCGTATACTTCTCTTTCTTCTTCATCTCCTTCTTCTGTTCCTCCGTCTTCTTTTTTCATCATCATCATCATCATCATCATCATCATCATCATCATCATCATCATCATCATCATCATCATCATCATCATCATCATCATCATCATTACTCCATTTTCTATTCCCCTGCTTCTTCTCCTCCTCCTCCTCCTAATTTTCATCTTCATATTCCTCATTTTCATCCTTCTTCAAGGTCATCGGAGTATAGATTGTTGGTTTGCCATCAAACTTGAAGAATGTGATCACCATCGAGTGCTGAAAATGGTCAAGGTCATGTCAAGGTTATCCGAGTAAAGGTTGCTGGGTTGCCATCGAGCTTAGTGGATATGATCACCATCGCACAGCGTCATCATCATATATCTTCGTGTCAAAAATTGCCGTGATAGTACGGCGAGTCCACTCTTTCTTCAAAAAGTTACGCATGGCGATTTTCAATTACACGATATGAGATACCGCAGCGTTTCCATTCATACACGTTTATGCAAGCTGTGCATGCTCAGTATCCCATATGGTGTTGCTATTACAAGAAAATTTGATTTGTTGTCAGGTGAAACGCAGGATTTGTTTCCAATACACTAACTGGAAATGCAATACACTAATAAGCGGGGATAGCTGTTTGGTGTAGACATATTTTACTGCATTTTCAGAGTAAAATTTTGTTAATCGTGCGTAAAAATTGTGATATATTAAACTGTTTGAGAATATTATTTATGAAAAGAACGAAATGGAAGCCCATTCAGCTATGACCACGGTGCTGTACACTGGCTATAGAAAATTAAATCAGAAATCTATAATACAATACAGCACAGTGAATAGCTATAAAACTGTCTTTATCTGCTTCAATAATAGAATACCGATTTAAATGGAATTGAATACACGAGTTTGTACACTCGTCACTGAGCGACCTAGCGATCGGTTTCTAGCCAATCAGATAGGACTCCTTTTCTTGCGTTCGGAAAGACGAGGTCTCTTATTAGTGAAATACCAATCGCCCGTCGCTCACCAACGGAGTATTAGGACGTGATTCATTTTAGGGGAAAAGTATATATTTAGACGCCGTCGACACTGTGCATCGAGTGCCAAAAATGGTCAAGCACATGTCAAGGACATGTTGTTGGATTGTCATCCAACTTGGTGGATGTGATCACCATCGAGAGCAAAAAATGGTCAAGGCATCATTGTTTAGATTAAAGCAGCGTCAGGTTTCAGAGTTGGTACACTGACTGCATCCTGGCTTATCATGCTTATAGTGGACAAGAGAAGAGGGTCACAGACATAAATATCGTGTTTGCTAAAACACAACAGTGCCTCCTCCTCCTCCTCATCCTCCTCCCCCACCTCCTCATACTCCTCCCCTAGAAAGCATGATATGTGGTTATGGACTCGATCATATAGCTCAGTAACCCATACTTACCGAGTACAAATCCCAAGTATCTGCCAAGAGCTTTGCTCTGTCCAATCGCTTGGCCATCAATTTCTAACATAGGTAGTTGACCAAAAGGGGTTTCTATATGAATAAAATAAATATGATGATGTTAAAAGTGAGACAATAGTTTGATACAAATCCTTGACATAATAATTAGGGATTCAATCATGTGTCACCGTTGTTCATCACCGTTTAACAACGATGCGGCCGCGTCGTCTGCGTGGTTTACTTCGCGAGGGCAGCTTTGGCTGCCCGAGCGAAGTAAACCACGCAGACGCGCTGGACGCGAGTTGTTAAACGGTGATGAACAACGGTGAAACATGATTGAATCCCTTTCAACAACGAAAAGAAGCTAAATATCGTATAATTCACGATTATTTTACGAGGAATGTCAGTTAATCATTGCCACTCAGCCTTACAAAAACTTCGATGATTTTTCTTTTAATATCAGCAATAAAACTACAGAATAAAACGGCAATGTTTAGCCACTACCTGAAAAATACTGAATTCAACTTGTAAGCTGGAATACGCACAAAGGTTCCAGGCATGACGAATTTTACGCGCTCTCGCGTAACGCGTAGTCTCGCTAGCGTTCGCGTATACGCTACAGTAAAAGTGTGGGTTCATCACGGTTTAACAACGGTTGGCTCCTGTACAAAGGTATAGGAAGAGTTGTTGAATGGAGTATGAAGCAGCCTTTACATTGATATGCATCTGGTGTTCATCAGTATGCGGATTCGAGTGTTATATATTATTTTATACTAGCGCAAGATGAGTCAATGGGAGCATTGTCCAAAACTTCGCGCGCTCGCGCCATTGTTTCACGAATGGGGAGGGGGTGCCATTATGTACAATGGTGGATTTAAGCTGTCAGCAAGTCAACAGTTGCTGACAAGGCCCCCTGCTATTTTGGCCAAAGGGACCCCCTGAGTCAATCCATGTCAACTCCAGGGATGTGCACCGCAGCACCTCTTCATTTTTTTTTTTGTGTGGTGGTAGATATTGATGAGAAAGTAAAATCCTGAAAATTTGAGCTTCGTACTCTATTTCGTTTTCCTGTGGCATCAATTTGAAATTTAGGGGGGTCAGCGTACAAAATGTGTCGCAACGTGAAAGACGACGTTTGGAGGTCCATAAATGTATAAAGGGAACCCCCTACAACTTTGAAAAGTGTGTATCCTGGGGTACTGTTTTGTGTAGAATTCTGGCATCAGAAAACTTGTAACTCATTTACTTTAAAAGATATAGGGCCCTCAAAATGCAACTTCGTCGATCCAGGACCAACTTCGGGGGGTCAGAACTCCAAAAGTAAAAATAATTTTATTGTCCATTTTTTGGCCAGTCAGAGCCCTTGGGTAGGACATCACTCTTATCCAATATTGAGCCTATTGGAATAATTTTAGCTGAGATATTACCCATGCAAAACCCAAATTGTACATTTTTTACATTTTGGCCCCCCTGAAAACCAATGTCAGACATTTTTCCCCAGCATCAACTTCAGGTATGTTGAAGATATGTTCTTGGACAACATTTCTTGGGGTCTTGATGGCTTCAACACATCAGTTAGGTTTGTCTACTCCATAGAGTTGTACACATTTTTGATTTCGCATGTATAATGACTTAATGTACAAGTCTATGGAGAAGGCAAACCTAACTGATGTGTTGAAGCCATCGAGACCCCAAGCCAACATACTCGGATGACCTTGACCGTTTTCAATTCTATAAACTGTGCACTTCCGTGCAAATTGAGGGCGCTATTTACAAATATTATAAATTTAAATTATCCAAATAATACGAGTTCTACCTTACATTTCATGATAAAAAGGTTATTTGAAAATTCCCCTGCCATTTGTTAGTCTGTTTGCTGATGTTCTAATACCATTATACAAGTGTCTACCCTTGTAAAGATGCAAACAATATTTTAGATAAATAGCGCCATCATTATTTAACTTTTCTTAAAAATGACTCAGTTACACATGCCACCAAACAAACGTGTATGTAAGCCTATTCAAAGACAGTTCCGCTATATCAATTACAGATATACAACAATATACTCGTAAAAATGATCCCTACTTGGTTTCAAGCTTGGCCAGTCTTCTTGTTTAATGCGCACATCTTCGTATTCTACGCCCGCAACTTCAAATATGATGCGTATCACCTCAGCTCGTCCGCGGCCGTTGAAGTATGTTAACTTGTAAGTTGGCATGATAACAACAGGTTTATTTGAAATTTTCAGTACAAAATAGACAAAAGGCAACCTGCTTCAGCTGAAATCTGAATTCGGAAAGAACTTGTCGAGTTTTGATTTTCGTGATTACAGTACTGAGTGACCTTCGGATAGTGGCGTATTCGGGTCTGTTTTTGTCTGTGTAAACATGGAAGTACAAGTGTAACTTGTACTTCCATAGTATAAACAAAGCAAATACTGATAACGCAGATAATTTTTTTATATTCATGTAATGTAGCCTATTAATTTATTTTATTAGGTGCATGACAAATCAAAAAATTTATGATTAATACCTCTCATATCTTCTCATGTGTGGTAAATCGTACCAGGAAAGTAGTGAAAGTCGTACTAAGGATCGCATTTACCACCACAATTGCATGTTGAGGGGTTATGCAATAATTATGTGTACCCCCGGGGTGATGAATTCTCAAAATGGCCTGCCAAAAACGCCCCCCCCTTTTGGCCGTGCCAAAAAATCTTAACCCCCCCTTTTTTTTAACGTGCCAAAAAACCTTTGCCCCACCCCCCTTTGACATACAAAAAAACTTTGCCCCCCCCCCAGGCAATATACATTACAGTGTAATCATTACACGTCTCTTAAAATTCTAATCAATTTTTCTTGACATTTTTAGCTCCCAAAGTCCTGAATAGTTCACCATTTTATTAACCAGTATATGCAAGTAGTGCAGTGGCGTAGCCAGATGACTGTCCCCCTTAGGATTGTGGAGGATATGATACTTCAGTTTTTAAGTAATTTACCTACATGTACTTGAAAAGTCAGCTTTTCCCTCTCCCTTTACCCACCCCCTCTGGAAAAATCCTGGCTATGCTACTAGTATAATGATTCAGATGGGGAATAAATGACATCAGGTAGCTAACTTGGTTCAGTCCAGCTTTCCAGAGAGTGACCTTTATCAGAGACAATTAGTTGTCAAATTAAAGCCATATTATAACATTTGCTGTTGAGGACGCCCTCACTGATTTTTTAAAATTAATTTTTTTACACAATTATATTGTACTCTATAAAAATGGTGTATATGCTGCATGGAAACCGCTTTTTGGCCAGATAATAGCTGAATGAATTATGACCCCCTTTTCAGGTAAAATCAGGCCCATACGCAGGTTTTTTTAAATGTTTTAATGGGGGCGGGGACGGAATAAGTGGATCTTTTGTCGGGGAGGGTGATTGTGTGAAAAGTGTCAAAATTTGGACCTGTTTTGACCACATAAGCAGAAAGAACTGATTGGGGGCGGTAACGCCGCACCCAGAAAAAAAATGCATACGGGCCTGGCTAAAATGATGGTAAAATATAACAAGTAATTTAAGGCCGCTGTAGTGTAATGATACCAAAGTATCTGCTAAACGCATTGAAAAACAGATACTACATTTGGAGATATATATGTGACATCAGCTATGTAACTTTGTTCAGTACAGCTTTCCAGAGAGTGACCTTTGTCAGAGACAATTAGTTGTCAAATTAAAGCCATATTATAACATTTGCTGTTGAGGACGCCCTCACTGATTTTTTAAAATTAATTTTTTTACACAATTGAATATATGAATACAAAAACCACCTAAGTCCATACTTTGGCCAAATTGAGTTAAGCATGGGAAATTGTTGCTATACATAGGCCTGTCATATGTATGAAAGAACAACTCAAATTCATTCTCTGTGTCTATTAAGCATGTGAAAAATAGCATGTATGAAAGAATCACCTAATTCCATGATTTGAGTCTTGTAACACATTGATTGAAATCCATTATGTATAAAAGTCCACTTGTAACACATTCATTGCTAGAGAGTGACCTTTGAACAAAAATGGGTTTAATAAAGGAAAGTGTGTGGTTTATATTACATGGCAGAATGCTTATCAACATTATACATACCTGTGTGCTTTATTTTGTATTATCTTACTAGTGGTAATCTCATTCTAACATTGTTGTCTTTGTATATGATTCAAAAACCACCTAAGTCCAAAATTTAAAATGAACCCCACGAAGTCCCTGAAATGCTAATCGTCATACCTAATACAGGTTAATCCACTCATTTGCACGTAAAACTTACCATATTGACCAGGTAAATCTAACTGAAGGAATTAAAATGATACACAGGTTTTTCTCTCAAAATCACTTCCTATGGACTTAGGTGGCTTTTGTATTCATGTATTCAATTATATTGTACTTTAGTAAACCAATATACCCTGCAAATATCAAGACTCTAGGTGCTGTAGTTTTGTCAAAATCCGAGATTTTGAATAAAGCGCCGGAAACGGCGTCTTATTATTACGATGGAATTATTAGTCGAACGCATACACTATGTTCATAACACACAGTACGTACACGGCGTGCGGGCCGGTGATCTACACAACAAAGGGTCGTACCATAACATGACCGAAGGAGTGGTACGTATTGGCGACATACGCGCTGGTAGTAAATTCCAATTTTCTTTGCTTTGCCGTAGTTGTTCGGCTCAAAAATAAAAGGGATATATCTGACAGTAAAAGCTAACATTTTATGGCAAAGAAATGCTAATCTATTTTGTACGATAATGTTATAATATGGCTTTAATGTCAAACTATTTGGAGACTGGTATTCTTGAATCAGTCTGCAGTATTCGCCGTAGAAATGATGTAATAATCGGATTAACTACCATAGCAATAGAGGTTATCCACGTTACCCATGACTTCTAACAAACGGCGCTAGTTCCCGTAGTATTCCTCATTCAAGCCAATTCAATGCACGGCCTCGGAGTTACCTGTATGACTTTGGTGGGCTATTTTGAAACATTCATGGTTGCACATGCAGGTGCTTCTTTTGAAAGTCCTAAACAAGGTATAGCAGTCGCTGATAGGATATGCAGCTTATAGGATGATTATTATAGAACACGGATAACCTTTATAGACGAATACAATTTTTGAATATATCGCCCTGTACTACAACGTTCACGTGATACCTATGCATTGAACCACAGATGTCAAAGAACAGGGATAAAGACCTGGATCGTAATATTATAGAATGATAGAAAGAGCGGTATTGTATTCAATCAATGATTGCAGACATACACAGGTGATGAGTGCAACCTGCTTGTAGTGCAGGGCGATATATTCAAAAATTGTATTCAGCTATTGCTATGGTAATTAATCCTATTACATTATCACTTCTACGGCGAATCTTTACTAAATTTATATGGTAAATAGCATTGCAAACAACGACTTTTTCTTGGTGTTGCCCGAGGAACTTACTGGGCCATTTTAGGACATAATTTTTGTAAGGTCCTCGCGGGAAGAGGTATTTTTTCCGTAGTTAAAATTTGCATTGCATACGTCATGTACATAATTATGAGGCTAGATTCCACGGTGTTCACTTTTATTACACAAGTTTATTACCAATATTATTTCCTCTTACTTAACAAACAGGAAAGAAATCTATTACAATTAAAATTCGACCTGTTTATCATACTTATTTTTTTCCGTAGTTAACATTTGAATAGGAGAAACTTACATAAGTTTCCTAACCCTAACTCTAACCCTAAACCTAACTCTAACCCTAATAGGGTTGTGCGGGACATCACGTATACAGTTGCTTAAACGGACTCCCTATTCAAATGTTAACTGCAGTAAAATAATTCGCTAGCGGAAACACTACTTGTCCGGAATAATTGACCTTTTCGGTACATCCTATAATTATTATTTGCGGTTAGACCTGAGATGTCGTCATTTGACGTCACGCCGATGCGCACATCGTTTAGCGAACATTGCTACTGCGCATTTCAAAGTCGAGAAGTGCACAGTAACGATGTGCGCATCGGCGTGACGATATCACGTGTCTAACCGTAAAGAACTATGGGATTTACCGAAAACGTCAATTATATTCTTAATTGTTTTTAAACCTGTTTCCTGTAATGTGAAATATCTGTGCTATAATGGACATAATTATATGACGTGCCATTTTGAAAGGAGAGACTTTTGGGATATAAATGGAGAAATTATAGCAAAAAATCTGCCCGGGGATGATTTTTTCACAATTTGGGTTTGTTGCAAATTTGTGATGTTAATAATGTTTAAATATTGTCTGATAGTTTCAGACCGGAATATGACTGGCATCTTGTATTTTTTAGACATTTTTCAATAATATTTTTCAACAATGTTTCCAATTTTATAATAACATAACTTATGAACTCAATATCTTTGCTTAACAATGTCCGATGTCAATGGGGAAAACGGCGTTGATGAGCAAACATATCTCTATATTTAAAGCCATAATGTGTGATTTGCTTCACAGCGACGCCCTCAATTTCTACTTTTTGCATAATTATAATGCCCAGCGGTACACTAAAATACCACGTAAAAGACTAAGCCTGAAGTGATTTAATAACAGTATAATTTTACTTTTTATATTAAAACCGGGTCGACCCGGTTTTATTCAGAGTTCATCGATCGACTGCTTACTAACATCTCCCGCGGATGTCAGCTTATGTGTACACACGTCGAGCGCGATGCTCCGTGCAGTTATATGTAATCTTCGTTATACCTCATTAGTTTGGCTCGAAATTAAAAGGGGATATGTGATCAGTGAAAACAAACATTTAAATAGGAATCCATTCATTATGCAAATCGCACTTTATTGCTTTAAGATAAGCAAAATACTCAAAATTGATAACCTGCCCAAAAGTGTCTCGTTTTTGATATGCCACGTCACATATTGCAATATAGGGATCGAGGCTAGACGGATTCAACAGTGTCCATGCTCAGAATGGTGTTTCTGGACGTCTTTTCAGCCAGTCTGCTATCTTATTTTGACACCTAATGCGTCCATCAAGTGCTTTTAGTTTCGTGAAAGAATCCAGATCATCAGGGTGCTCCGGTGATGCAAACATTGGGCATGAAACAAAGTCCACAGCCGTTAAGAAACACAAATCAGCCATTGAAATCTGAACAAGAAGATAACAAAATAATAAAATTAAGGAGGTGAATTTAATGTGCTGATAATTTTATCTATTCCCAAAATGGTAAACATAATTTGGCAGAATGCCGAAAAGTGATTCGACACTTTGTTCATTTGTTAACCAGGCTGAAGCTAAAACTAATATTTAAGCATTTTGGTTTATATAGAAAGAAAAGAAAGAAACATAATTGAGGATAAATATCAAGGAAGAAGCTGGAAGAGAAGGCAATTCCCAACAAATCATATGACCAAATTTATTGTCAGCCATTGTATCAAGGGAAAGAAAATTCTTATTATACTCACAATATTACCCTTTCTACGTTACCTACCTTATCACCTACAAAGAATCCACTTCCTTCATTGTTTTGGCAAAGTACTTTTTCTAAATGTCCAAGAACCTTTGGTGCTTGTTCGTCGTGATATTTCCTCTGAAAACATACAAATGACCCGTTAGCTATTCCATCTAAGATCCATACTACCCCTGTGGAAGATTTTGGAAATATCTCCCACAGGGGGCGTATGGGTTTCTAATGGAATGAACACATTAAGCAGGCTCCAGCTGAATTTCATACACCCTCTGAGAAAGATTCAACATGAATCTTCCACTGAGGGAGAGTGAGTTTCAAATGGAGCTACTAATGTGTAAATTCCATTTGAAATTCACAATCCCTCTGTGGAAGATATTTCCAAAATCTTCCACAGGAGTAGTGTGGATTTTAAATGGAATACCCCATTTACAACTCTCTTGAGTATGTTAGTTGGTCAAGTAATAAAGACTTAAAGATAAAAAAATAGTTCCCAAAACTCAAACATTTAAACGCATCTAACAAAGATAAGGTGTTTTGTTGGTTTGACGTAACACAATAAAATCAAACAAACTAAATGTTTTTGTATCATTTTAAGCGGTGCAATTTCACTTGACCCCAAATGGCTTTCACATTATTTGCCTTGCTTTAAGGTGGTCGTTCCCACCGAGTTTCATGAACCCTCAGCAGTCTAAGGCGATTTGACCCTCGATGACACCAAATGATCCCAAAATGACCTTGACATTTTGATCTCGTTTCGTTTGTAATTTTGAGAAAATATTAAGCAACTTTGTGAAACTTTGAGTAACTTAATAATATTTTGACAATTTCTGACAACTTTGGGCACTTTCCACTGTGACATGGGGCTTATTTTTTTTCTCCAGATTTGCCTTACATTTTTCTCTTTGTCGTTCTCACCAAACATGGCGATTAATGGTGCCATCAAATCGTCGCATAGCTCAAGAACAACATCAATATCGAGGGCTTCCCGGGAATTGGCTCCATAGAAACCTGCAAACAAGAGGGAAGAAAATACAATTAAGAAATTAAGCAACACTCAATACTCTCTTTATTTTCAATGACAAACATATCCAGATATCAGCTGAAATCGGGTATATAGATAACACTGACGATACGTCAACATATGGTCAAGTTATTTGGTTTATAAGGCACCGTAGTTAGTTGTAGTTAGCGATTTGGGGCAAATTTTTACCATAATACCAGACAGGCAATTTAAAATCTGTGGTGCACAGTGTCATCGCCCCGATATCTTCATGGAAGAAATCGCCATGATGGTAGATCGTACTTCTACAGCCACGCATGGCCATTTTGTTCCGACCTGTATAATAGTTTTGAGACTATGGGCCGATCGAGGCTATTGACAATTGACCTCTGTAGAGGTCAGTGAACCTGGTACGTTATCTGCTTTAGACTGCCTAAACCAGTGGTCTACGCTGCGCCAGTACAGGCCAGTACTGTATTATGTTCCGTAATCCGGTTGTTTACGGATGAGGGCAGCTGTCATTTTTTTTTGCTCTGCACATATAAAATCTGAATTTTTGTCAGTTTTTGATTTCAAAACGTACGGTTGAAGTTTAATACGTTCACTTAAGATAATCATATTCTTTCAACACATAATATATTCACGTGTAAGCTTTACAATTGGCTTCTTTTGAAACCAAAAATAACGGGAGATATTCATCATTTTCTACCCCGGTATCTACAGATCTCATCGTCTGAAAATCATTAAACGTGTATCGGCTTGCATAAAAGCAGATACACGTGTATTTATTAAGTTTCCCTGCCTGTACTATATAATTCGTCGCTGTTTTGGTATAGTGTCGTATGACGATTTTTGGGCAAAATGAGTTATATAAACTTTCAAAATCTATGAATGAAACTCTATATATTCACAAAGTTTTGAGACCTAAATGTAATTAGTTAATGAGATATGGGACTAATTAGTATGATACGACATGGTTTTTATGTAACACCCCCCCCCCTAAATCTTCATTCTGTGTTTTGGCATACAGTCGTATCGTATCATGATACGTCGCCATAGGCCACCGTGCAACTGTAGTTTCCTATTGTTTTGGCATACTGTCGTATCACATGGCGTATCATATATTTTTACAAATTGTCAAATTGTGCATATTTTGGCATACTGCCGTATGAGTTTGCAGATTAATTACTTCTAATTAGTGAGTGAATAAAATGTTTGTATTAAGTTGAGAACAAAGACAAATATATTATTGATTATATTCTTTGATAACAATAAACATATTTTACTTTGGTGCTCTCCAGTGAGTCTTCAAAAATTGGAAAAACTTTAAATGCGATTTTCTCAAAACGGCATTTGTCGTCATACGACACATGTTGGCTTTCCTCAACGCAAACTTTTAGACTAGAATCCCTCAAATGTCTCCAGAATGAGGGACACGGTTGAGTGACTCCAACGCAAGTAAGTGCTTGAATTGGTACTTCAGTCAAGTATCTGACGTGGATAATGACATTGGGCAACAGGTAATGAGTGGATTGAAGGAGATGAGTACACAAAGAATGCTTGGTGTGCAGTCACCTATGAAAATAAAATCAATTAACCCTAGTCTAAAAGTTTGCGTTGAGGAAAGCCAACATGAGTATGCCAAAACAGCGACGAATTATTTACCAGGCGTAGTCGTTGTGTGGTGTAGCCTACAGTCGGGCGTTACCCTGATCGTACCCAGGTTTATCATGGGTCATCTGCCCCGCCTTTATCCTCCTTCCTTTTTCTTTCTCCTCCTACTTCTTTTTCGACGTAAAATTTTCAAGATGTCTTCGTTATAGCCTGTTATTTAATCTATTCCCGTTATATTTCCAATCACGTTTAAATTCTAATGAATGTTCTATGATAATAACAGACATTTGACATCAAATATAATTGATTTGCCTGTGAACAAATATTATACGTTGAATATTTGGAGTATTTATGATAACAGATAGCGGTATTTACCCTTAATAACTAACCACTGATAATAATATACATACCATATTCACGTGCTAAGTATCTGGTAATAGCTTTGCTCTGTGACACTTCCTTGCCATCGATCTCCAACACAGGTAGTTGACCAAATGGGGTTTCTAAATAAACGAATCATATACGTTGTGGTTAATTACCGACGTCTTACAAGGGTTGGGAATCTACGTTCAAGGAATTTAATGCAGGCGGCACACTCTGGCATAATTGAGAGATTGCGATTTCCAAACGTACGTATCGAACGCTACGTGCGTATATGATACGTACGTTTGGAAATCGCAAACTCTCTAATAACTGTGAATCGCCGCTCCTCTCCCTCAATTCATTGTTGATGTAAGCAATTTTGAAATTGGATTCTCCAGTCTCCCCAACATTGGTTGAGAGGGAATGGGGGGAGGGAAGGGGAAAATGGAAGGTATAGGTTTGTACTTTTACATACTATTGAAGTGTACCAACCAGGCCTATGTATTTCCCTAATTGTAGCTCATTTTGAATAATTCCAGCTCATAATAACTTATTATTAACTTAGTTTATATGCATTTAACAACAGTTAACCTGTAAATATTTTGCAAAACATCATGACAGCAAATAATACTAGTAAAAAATGCAGACACCTACTTGGTTTCAAACTTGGCCAGTCTTCATATTGAATGCGAACATCTTCGTATTTTACGCCAGCAACTTCAAATATGATACGTATCAGCTCACCTCGTCCGCGGCCGTTGAAGTATTTTAACTTGTAGGTTGGCATAATGATCGGAATAATGATAATTGCAACTCTGTTTCAGCTGAAGTCTGAGTACAGAAAGAACGTGTCGACACCAGGAAAAAGCGTTTTTACCTCATTCCGTTTTAGGTGTTTTGCCTGAATTTGCCAAGTCATGTAATCGAATACCCTCATCGTAGTCCAAGTTCAATTTTATTACATTAATTATTATTGATACAACTTTGACACGATTATCGAGATTACTCTCAGGGCCTGATTACTCTTGAACTTCGCGATATATATGTAAATATTGGCGTACTGGACCGGTCTGTGTGTGCTGTATAAACAGAGATGTAGGTAAAAACTGCTAAGGTCGACTGATTTATGTATATCACTCTTAAAACAGCGTGGTCAAATTGACCCCGTAGTCAGCTATGAAGAACTAAGAACTTTGACACAGAGGTTGGTGCTGCTCCAACTTCTAGAGTTGCTGGTTAAAGGTGGGTGACCTGATTGACAGCCTCATCCCCAACTTAACACTATCAAAATGCAGATTTTGGTATCAGGTGAAAGCCCATATTTTTCTCATTAACATATTGAAATTAGACGTTCCAACTCGGTATATTTCCGAAGAAATTGTCAAAAAACTGTCGAATTAGTCTCATGTGGTATACCATATTTTTGACTAATTCAGCAGTTTTTTGATGATATCTTCGGAAATACACCAACTTGGAACTCCTAATTTCAGTATGTTAATGAAAAAATATGATCTTTCATTTGATATCTATTTATTACACGATCATGATGATTATCATTAATAAAAACACTGTAGATTACCAGTTTTGTATTAAATGTCAGTAATTCCATGAAGAATTAGTCGCATTTACATTGAAAATTTACACGATCTTTTTGCATGAATGCTTGAAAGGGACAACATTTTATGTTATACATATTAAAGTTTTAAAGAATTTGATTTTCCAAATATATCAGGTCACCTTCCTTTAAATATCACAGCACTTCAAAACAGCAACACTGCTGATGAAGTCAACCGATGGTTGATGAAACATCCAGAAACGTTGGTTTTGTACTGGTCTTGATCTGATGAAATTCTTTATGTTATGCTATGGTTGTACCTATTCAAATGTCCCGCCAAATGCACGGTGGTAATGAACCTCGTGTTTTATTATGTCACATGAACAACTTTAATGCGTGGAATGCGGACTACGTAATTGTGAACTTGATATTCACAGGATGGAGTACTTATACTAGAGGATAGATAATGACTAGGAAAAGATGTTTATATATGTTAAATTTTTGACATTAAGCAGTCCTGGTAGTAAACTTTGTAAATTTGATGATATGAACTTAAAGTGTATATAGCTGGGATGAAAAGCCAACCATCATATGAAATGTTTGACCGTTTGAAAGGCCTAAAATAGGTTAGTAAACATGGTAAACTGGGCCCGGTATTGATCTATATATTTGTGTTTTGATCTATAAATAATTCAACAAACCAAAGTTCATGCGCCTTTGAAATACTGAGTGCATAGTGACTTTTAAGATAATTTAAGGGATCTGGAATGAGCGTTTTGAGCGTTTCAACAGTATTTTTTGTGGGACATGAGAGCACATTAGACATATCGAATTGCATTCTGAATACGAAGAATGTCTTTCTGATATCAAATAATTTTAATTTTTTGAAACAAAGTTCTCGATATAATACAAATTTTATGACAAATTATATTAAAATTTGATATTTTTCACATTTTTGATATATAACAGTCCTCGAAGTAAATTTTATAAATCTAATGATATTCTTAAAGTGTATGTAGCTGGGAGGAAAAGCCGACGATCAATTGAAAATTGTGTGTTTTGTTTCCCCAAAAGACCTAATTTTTTTTTGGTGTTTTGGTGAAAAAAAATCCATATCTTCAATACGAAAGGTCAAAATTTTTAATTGATCGTCGGCTTTTCATCCCACCTACATACACTTTTTAGTACATATCATCAGATTTATAAAGTTTACTTCGAGTACTGTTAAATATCAAAAATATCAATTTTTGATCATTTGCCATAAAATGTGTATTACATTGCGAATTTCACAAATTCAAAATTATTTGATATCAGAAGGACATTCATCGTATTCAGAATGCAATTCGACATGTCTGATGTGCTCAAATGTCCCACAATAAATACTGTATATCATCAATGACTTTCAATTACACAAGGTTAAACATCGAACATCCGATTGGCCTGGCCACAGAAATATTGACCAGTTTCTTTAGTATCTTCCCCAGCAAACACACACTACTCCCTATTCCATAAAAATACAGCACTAATTTCTTTTTGATTAAAAAATATTATCCTGTTTTGCTAACTGAAAAGGTAAATCTTCATCCTTTAGTTCTAACTGGCAATAAAAGTCCAATTTTGACATTTTTCCAATTTGAAGGAAAATGGACCAAAAACATGCAATTTTGCATTGTGAATTTTGTTCAATTTGAACAATTCCAAGTAAAAACGAGGTGATTTACTCACGTTTTTAGTGACGTTTCACCACTACACTACTGGCTTCATCAGACTGGCAACTCATCACATCTTATAGGCAACAGGATGCACCGTGGAGGGCGTGATTAGTTGGTCAAAGATGTTGTTGAGTGCGTAGGCCCCCTCGTCCTTGTTTAGAGTGTCATTGTCCTTTTCAGCGGATCCAGATGGCTTCTTTCAGCCACCTGGTGGTCTTGTCGGCTTAGTTGACACTCTAAACAAGGACGAATAACAATTATAAATTATAATAATCAGAACATCGTTGCTCCTTTTCCTACAACGAGCCTCGGCAAAGAACCAACTCACATCGATTGAATCATAGGAAATGTACTTGAACAGCGCTTCCCTGGTTTGTCTCGGTCCCTGTCGGTTTGTTTCCCTCCGTCACTAAACAAGGTTTGTTTAGTGACAGAGGAGCACAAATTGACGTCATTGCCGGCTGGCAATTGTTTTTTTTTCTGGCAGTATGCTCGCGCATCATATTTTGTTCAAGGCCCGTGCTTTTAAATTCCCGCCACATCACAATGAACAGCGTAGTGGTTTTATGCAGTTCTCTTAAGCATATCAGGTACCACCCTGATGGTTTGCGATGACTTTAACTACTTAGGTTGTAACGTGGCAGATAACACTAGTGCTTTCCAGCGAAGGAGACAGGTTGCATGGGTCGCAGATCGGCGACTTACCACTGTGTGGAATAGTACGGCCAGCGATGGCGCCAAAATGCAACTCTTCAAGTCCACTGTCGAATCTGTTCTCTGTCTCCTATACAGCTGTGAAGCTTTGGTTATCACAGACACATTGGGCAATTCCATTGACGCTTCTCACCGACACCGTGCCCTGATGCGCTACTGCCTTGGAGTGCATTTTCCAGATCGCCTATCAAACGACAATCTGTATGCCCGGGCAAAAGTTGCACCCGCGACATTGACACTCACACGCAACAGGCTACGGATTGTGGGCCACGCAAATAAGGAGATTGGAACTGCCACTTTCCATCATCCTCCATCCTAACAATCAGGCCACAGAAGCCTGTCGCCGTGGTGGAGCACTTCGCCGCACATATCTAGCTCAGCTCATAGGCGATCTCAACGCCATTAACTTGACAATCAAGGACGCCTTCAGAGTAGCGCAAAACCGCACAGAATGGCAGAGACTTGTTAAATAACTGTTTATTATAACTCTTTCAGTCACAACGCCTCATGTTCTTGAACTTGAGTTGCGTCACCTTAGTTGTAGTAGTATCGATATATCATTCCCTTGCCTTTCTTGATAAACATTGGGGTCATTTCATCTATAGAATGCGAGTGGGGAGGCAAAAGGTCACTGCATGTTGGCAAGTGTAGTTACTTTTGTCGATCTTATTTCGCTGGAAAACTTAATTTCTGGTAGTATGGTTATTTGACCAGTTGAAACTTGAATAAATGGAAAAATATTTTAAGCACGGATTTGTAATTCTTACTGCACGGATTTGTAATGTCACTGCACAAACGTGCCAGGAGGCCCATTAGAGGAATGTGGAAGGGGAGTGAAAGAGGATGGTAACATGTTGGTAAAATTATTCAAATTACATATCAACAACCTTAACCAACTTCAAGAGCTCCATCTGTTTTGCACTTGAGAGCCATGATTAGTTGTAGCTAACGTAATTATTAAATCTGGATTCAGTTGGTGTTACAACCGAATCCCGGACGTCAACCGTCAACCGTCTAAGTCTATCTCCGTTGTAATAGTGTTTCCCACGAAACATTTCCTCGACTACTTTCATTTTCACATGCGGCCACGTAACTTTATTTCCTTCCGCTATCGTGGGTTCTTTTGCATCTGAAGAACGTATATTTACCGCACATTTATCATCACCATACCAACTGATATTGACTGGTTTACGCCAAGGAGCTGCGCGTTGCGCTGACGATTTTGCAGCTATTTTCGGCAGTGATCCTGTGCCAGTTATGTTTGACGCAGATCCATATCTCTGCCTTGATTTGTCTCTTCGGTGTGCATACTTTTCAATACCAGCTCCACCGTAAGTCTTCGATATGATTTGTGATCTTGCAGAGTCCATGAATGTATCCAATTTTTGCTGCTCTGGTTGTAAAATTTTCTTCCGGTAAACATTTGTTTCCCTGGAAAGATTTTCGTTCAGTTCTTCTAAAAAGACGTATTCGTAGTACCAGCCTGGGTAGTTGTTCATCTTCAAAAGGCTGTAGAGTATGATTAAACGGATTAAACATAATAAGAAGTATTAAAATTTAAAAAAATAGTGAAAATTTGAAGTGTTGCGTAGGAAACTGCAGAATTGGTTACCTATAGTTTGATCAGCTCAAAGCAGCGGGCCTTATAACATCGCGGATTAATATCAATATGTATTATTTTGAGAGTTGTTTTGTGTCATCTCGCAAGAAGTATCGCAAATTATTAATTCGAAGTCCTATATTCTATATAACACGCACAAAATAGATCAGAGAGGCCAGCTATACCACTCTTAACGTGGGACTACTTTTCGGCGTAGTGGTAAAAGCATAACCATGTTAACAATTCCCGCCGATTACGAGCTGATCAAACTAAATGCAATACCAATACCTAAATGCAATACTAAAAATTCTTCAAAAAGTTTCAAAGATTTTTTCCTAAAATAAAAGGAAATGACTATTTCAACCTAACTTAGGCCTACAAGTAAAAAGTCAGTAGCTCTTGAAATAATTTTCCGACAGCGAAATGAAAGTCATTGATTTTGCTGACACCAATGATGGGCCTCACCAGCCCCTCTATGGTCATCTTTGAGGATGGAGCTACGATTAGCTTAGGTCGTTTGGGCGTAAACGCGCGCGTTTTTAAATAGGCTTCAATAATATTTCAAGCACAATTTTCTCAATTCTCATGCATGGAACTCTCTCAGTGAAAAGACGCTATCAATTAAGAGGTTAAATCACCAAATGACCAAAATTTCAACATAATGATGACCTGAGACATTTATTTATTTTTGTTTTAAACTATTGAAGTAGATTGAAGTGTAACGACCACAGTTTTACAGTGTGCCCTCTTTTTTGGGACAACACCGGCTGGGTCGGAACATCTTCACCACTATGGTCGGAAAGTCAATTATGTGTAGCAGATCCGGGGGGGGGGGCTGAACTTTACTAAGTGACGGGTATGTGCCTACCAGCGCGGCGTCGCGAAGTAGGGGCCTATCGGGTACAACACGTCATTTAAAAAAAGGGGTCATAGACAAACAAAATGAAAAAGGGGGTCATTGGGTATAAGATTTTGAAAAAAGGGGGACATGGAGTATAAGATTCCAAATAAGGGGTCATCGGGTAGAAAAGTTTGAAAGAATGGAGCAAAATTCTACTATCTTTGTTCCAAATTTTCCAAATTTCCAATACAAATTTGATAAAATAAGAGAATTTGAAAGTTTCGGCATTCTCGGGGTGTGTGTGTGTATCCCGCACGCCGTGTACGTACTGTGCATATACGTGTTCGACTAATATTTCCATCGTAATAATAAAACGCAGGTTCCATAGTTTTATTCAAAGTCTCGTATTTTGACAAAACTACAGCACACATAGTTTTGATTTTTGCAGAGTATCTTTATTGACTAAAGTACATTACAATCGTGTAAAAACCAGAATTTAAAATTTTTTTGAGGGCGTTCTAGTCAGCAAATGTTATAATATGGCTTTAAATAAGCACCCCATTCAGTGATTTGCTCATCCGGACGATCGTAAAAATCATCAAAATTCAGATTTTGGTACCTTTCTCATTTTCATAGATGTGCCAACATAGCCTGCTAGTGGTTCAGCCGAAAGCCGCGTATTAAGACAAAATAAGGCATTTTACACAAATCAGTAATGACAGTAGGCCTATATAAATTAGCTACATGTATTTGAATGGGACTTCAACTTTGTCAATATTGCTGTTTTCTTTGTTTTTTGCCAAATTTTTCATTTAAAAAATATCAAATGGCAATTTGAATGACTTATCCTTCACTTTTAAGCAATTTATAAACAATTTTAATTTTTTACACTCTCGCTGGAATCACTGAATGGGTCTTTAAAGCACCTGAGAACCTTTTTAAGGCCAAGTAAAAATAAAAACATGTTTCTCGTCCGGGTTTTTAAAAATTAGGAGAATGAGGGCTTTTTATTTTTTATTGGAAAACGATGCTAAATACCTGTATTTGGCACCATATTTCGGGTATTCGACATACAGATGGATATCTGAGAAAAAAGAGGAGGCCCTTTTTATTTTATTGTTTTGAGAGGTAGACCCCTCTAGTGATCATAAAACTCTTCTTAAATGATGTAAATGCATTTACAAAGTCGTAAAATAAGTTTCAACTTCTGAAACATCTTTTTCAACAAGTTATAACTGAAAGTTTACAAAATAAAAAGAAATTCGGAAAATGAGGAGGGCGCGGACGAGAAACATGTATTTTTTTTTTACTCGGCCTAATGATATGAAAACGCCTTCAAGAAAATATGTAGTTAAAAAACATTATTTATGCACTTCAGAGATCGGATAGCAACGTTTGCTCAGTATTTTTTGTGAGACATGAGATTGAGAGCACATCAGACATATCGAATTACTTCGAGGAATGTTAAATATCAAAAAGTTAAAAGATATAAATTTTTAATAATTTGCCACAAAATTATATCGCGAATTTCAAAAACAAATCAAGATTATTTGATATCAGAAGGACATTCCTCGTATTCAGAATGTAATTCGATATGTCTGATATGCTCTCATGTCCCACTAAAATATGTGAAAACGTCGCTATCCGAGCCCTTAATCAAAATCTGATTTATAAATAACTACAAAATAATATAAACGATGGTATTAATCACGTCAAAGATAGTGAAATGGAATTGCACTCACCGGTAATTTCTAACATTTATATCCTCTTCATGATTTTTCTTCGGAGTGATTTTTCTGATCCAAATTTCAGTCACAAATTTTGCATATAAAGCCTAGGCATAAGTTACCTAGGACATACGGTATATCGTAGACTGCAGGTGGGTACATGACTCGATGCAAACTCAAACTAAATCAAAATAGACCATTTTTATTTCAATAACGTGGTGTCGTATATATATCGACAAAATGTATCGTTCCTCTTATACGAATTCTCGAAATAATGCGTCTATCCTGTGCATCAGCTTTCAGCCAAGCATAGTGTAGAACACATATTTTGTTTGTAAAGTTTGTAGGCCGTATAACCATAAACCAAGACGTGACGTCAGCAAGTGTCCGGGGGAACTCAACTTTTAAGTGGAGGGATGAGCAGCGCTTATTTTAATCCACCTCTTTCGGTGATTTTTGTTTTGCTGTTTCCCATTGACACAAAACCTTCATCTTAGCAAACTGTCTTTCACTGAGCTATTTTTCTCTAAAATAATATCAACAAGTGTCATTTAGAATGTACTGTTCTCGTTATCAACTTTAAAAAAAATTATATGGGCATTTTACCACGAATTATCATTTTGATTCTGTTTCCGTGAGATCGAAGCTTAACTTCTTCTCAGGTCGCACATCCCCGTCAATTTTTCGAGTTGGTGTCCCCCGTGCATGTTGGTTTCCTGGTGATACTCACATTTCTCGTCGAGTCAGCTTTGTTGGCCTTTTCCGTCATAAGTAAATAATGAAGACAAGATAAAAAGATTAATGTTATTTGATAACGGCTTGAATGATGATAACGGATCATCTCATGAATGCAACGGGACATTATAAATGCACATACGTCTGCAATGCAGTAGCTAAAGATCCGTTGCACGCACTGCAACTAAGCAAACCTATTTTATAGGCTTACTACTCCCGATTTCATAATTAAGTAATAAATATCATTTTGTTTTGCCAGATGACACATAGCCCAACCCAACCCATTTATTTGGACCTAACTTTCAATAGTTTAAAACGAGAATAGAACATGTGTTTACTATTTGTATTTCGACTGCTCAGTACAAGAAGTGGGTAAGTGTGATAGCTGCCATGTGTAGATATATGAGTACAATATACTGTGTGTAAATTGCCAAATGCTTACATGGCAGCTATTACACTTACCCACTTCTTGCACTGAGCAGTCGATCTGTACATTCGTTGGGCTTAAGGTGGTACTACAACCCCTGATCAATTTTGTGACAAATTTTGCATTTTTTTCAACAAATAATTACAAACTGGTAACAAAAGTTACGTATATTATAGGGGCAAAGAATCCAATTACTTCACTGAAATTTCAGTTATTCAAGACAAGCGGTTCATTATATAGCCTATGTTAAGAAATGAGGTACCGTACATTCTATCAGTACCTCATAAATAACGTACCGCTTGTCTTGAGTCACTGAAATTCCAGTGTAGTAACTGGATTCTTTGCCCCTATAACATAACTTGTACCAGTGTGCTATTATGTTTTGAGAAAAATGCAAAAATAGTCACATATTTATCAAGGGGTGTAGTACCACCTTAATTGTAAAACACTCTAAAATGCACGTTTTGATCCCAGTTGTTTTTGCTGGTTTAACACTTCTGTGTGCCTTGGAATTGGTCATTTCTGGCTATCGAACTTTGCCTACTTATGTGCCTACATTAGTTGTTTTTGTCCCTCTCTGCGTACTATCTAGTCTGTATTTTACTTGTAGGATTGTCTTTGCTAAACCAGAGGAGCGAGAGAGATATGCACCAACGTAGTTTACGTTGCCTGACTGTTGTTACTAGGTCATCATAGGGACCAATAGCTTGTTTCACCCTGGTCCGTAGTTCCTTGTTAGTCACGTGGTCTTTATGAGATGTTGAGGATCTTACGGAAACATCTCAACTCCAGTGCTTGTATTCTCCTTTCCAAGTCTGCTGTCAGTGTCCACGATTATCAAGCATACAGAAAGATGGGGGGGGGTGCGCATTAGTTTGATTTTTGATCCCAGTAGATGTTCTTGTGATTCCATAATGGCTTATAGTTTTGCCATTACACTGGTTGTTTGTGTGATCCTGGAAAGCACTTCAAGTTTTGACCCGTCATCTGATATAATCGCACCAAGGTATTTGAAACAGATTACTGTGCCTAACCTTTGTTCACTTATTTCCACTGCTTCACTGATTCCTGTTGGATTGTTGGTCATCAGCTTGGTTTTTTCTGCACTCATTTCCATTCCACACCGCTATGATGTTTGATGGAGGTTCTTGCTCACTGCCAGCTAAGCCATCTATATCATCATCGAAGCGAAGATTGGATACTGATCTGCCTCCAATGCTGACCGTTCCTACATGGTTCTCTACCGCATCAGCCATAATTCTTTCTAAGAATAACTTGAATAGCATTGGTGATAACAGGCATCCTTGTCTAACCCCATTGTTGTTCGAAACCATTCGCCTATATTTCCATTTGCCAACACTGAACTCATGGCATTACAGGTATTCG
The DNA here is from genome assembly GCF_039555335.1 of Amphiura filiformis. Classification (NCBI taxonomy): domain Eukaryota; kingdom Metazoa; phylum Echinodermata; class Ophiuroidea; order Amphilepidida; family Amphiuridae; genus Amphiura; species Amphiura filiformis. The sequence goes on along the minus strand of NC_092633.1, from coordinate 46,307,917 downwards.
ATGCATGGTACGCACTAGTGTTGGGTTGATGTTATATGTACTCACGGTGGCCCAAAGCGCTGCATGCCACACCCTATCGAACGCTTTGTTAAAGTAAATGAAGACATGGTATAGGTCCTGTTCGAGTTGGAGATATTTTTCACACAGTATTCTAAGGTTGAATATTTGTTCTGTGGTACTGTCTGTCTGTTCTTTAGCGATGATGTTCTCCGCCAGAGGTTTCAGTCGACTGCTCAAAATGAGTCTTCACATATAGACTGATGTAAAGAGTCCATATACAGTGATGCAAAAATCAAATCTTTTTGCAGTAAAGTTTTGAAGGAACTTTCAAATGTGATCAAATTCATTACCGTGCATACCTTGTTCTATGAACTATTTGACCGCCCCTCGTATTTGGCGTTTATTGCCAGTTTGTACAAATTCTTTTACTAAAGGATTAATTAAACAAATTTGTACAACGTGGCGCACTGGCACTCCAGTATCAGGAATGGTGGATACAACATGGCGCACTGGCACTCCAGTATCAGGAATGGTGGATACAACGTGGCGCACTGGCACTCCAGTAGCAGGAATGGTGGATACAACATGGCGCACTGGCACTCCAGTATCAAGAATGGTGGATACAACGTGGCGCACTGGCACTCCAGTATCAGAAATGGTGGATACAACGTGGCGCACTGGCACTCCAGTAGCAGGAATGGTGGATACAACGTGGCGCACTGGCACTCCAGTAGCAGGAATGGTGGATACAACGTGGCGCACTGGCACTCCAGTATCAAGAATGGTGGATACAACATGGCGCACTGGCACTCCAGTATCAAGAATGGTGGATACAACATGGCGCACTGGCACTCCAGTATCAGGAATGGTGTATACAACATGGCGCACTGGCACTCCAGTATCAGGAATGGTGGATACAACATGGCGCACTGGCACTCCAGTATCAAGAATGGTGGATACAACGTGGCGCACTGGCACTCCAGTATCAGGAATGGTGGATACAACGTGGCACACTGGCACTCCAGTATCAGGAATGGTGGATACAACATGGCGCACTGGCACTCCAGTATCAGGAATGGTGGATACAACGTGGCGCACTGGCACTCCAGTATCAGGAATGGTGGATACAACGTGGCGCACTGGCACTCCAGTAGCAGGAATGGTGGATACAACATGGCGCACTGGCACTCCAGTATCAGGAATGGTGTATACAACATGGCGCACTGGCACTCCAGTATCAGGAATGGTGGATACAACATGGCGCACTGGCACTCCAGTATCAAGAATGGTGGATACAACGTGGCGCACTGGCACTCCAGTATCAGGAATGGTGGATACAACGTGGCACACTGGCACTCCAGTATCAGGAATGGTGGATACAACGTGGCGCACTGGCACTCCAGTATCAGGAATGGTGGATACAACGTGGCGCACTGGCACTCCAGTATCAGGAATGGTGGATACAACATGGCGCACTGGCACTCCAGTATCAAGAATGGTGGATACAACGTGGCGCACTGGCACTCCAGTATCAAGAATGGTGGATACAACGTGGCGCACTGGCACTCCAGTATCAAGAATGGTGGATACAACGTGGCGCACTGGCACTCCAGTATCAGGAATGGTGTATACAACATGGCGCACTGGCACTCCAGTATCAGGAATGGTGGATACAACGTGGCGCACTGGCACTCCAGTATCAGGAATGGTGGATACAACGTGGCGCACTGGCACTCCAGTATCAGGAATGGTGGATACAACGTGGCGCACTGGCACTCCAGTATCAGGAATGGTGGATACAACATGGCGCACTGGCACTCCAGTAGCAGGAATGGTGGATACAACGTGGCGCACTGGCACTCCAGTATCAAGAATGGTGGATACAACGTGGCGCACTGGCACTCCAGTATCAAGAATGGTGGATACAACGTGGCGCACTGGCACTCCAGTATCAGGAATGGTGTATACAACATGGCGCACTGGCACTCCAGTATCAGGAATGGTGGATACAACATGGCGCACTGGCACTCCAGTATCAAGAATGGTGGATACAACGTGGCGCACTGGCACTCCAGTATCAGGAATGGTGGATACAACGTGGCACACTGGTGCTCCAGTATCAGGAATGGTGGATACAACGTGGCGCACTGGCACTCCAGTATCAGGAATGGTGGATACAACGTGGCGCACTGGCACTATCAGGAATGGTGGATAGAACATGGCGCACTGGCACTCCAGTATCAAGAATGGTGGATACAACGTGGCGCACTGGCACTCCAGTAGCAGGAATGGTGGATACAATATGGCGCACTGGCACTCCAGTATCAAGAATGGTGGATACAACGTGGCGCACTGGCACTCCAGTATCAGAAATGGTGGATACAACATGGCGCACTGGCACTCCAGTATCAGGAATGGTGGATACAACGTGGCGCACTGGCACTCCAGTAGCAGGAATGGTGGGTACAACATGGCGCACTGGCACTCCAGTATCAGGAATGGTGGATACAACGTGGCACACTGGCACTCCAGTATCAGGAATGGTGGATACAACGTGGCGCACTGGCACTCCAGTAGCAGGAATGGTGGATACAACGTGGCGCACTGGCACTCCAGTATCAGGAATGGTGGATACAACATGGCGCACTGGCACTCCAGTAGCAGGAATGGTGGATACAACGTGGCGCACTGGCACTCCAGTATCAGGAATGGTGGATACAACGTGGCGCACTGGCACTCCAGTAGCAGGAATGGTGGATACAACGTGGCGCACTGGCACTCCAGTAGCAGGAATGGTGGATACAACATGGCGCACTGGCACTCCAGTATCAAGAATGGTGGATACAACGTGGCGCACTGGCACTCCAGTATCAGGAATGGTGGATACAACGTGGCGCACTGGCACTCCAGTATCAAGAATGGTGGATACAACGTGGCGCACTGGCACTCCAGTAGCAGGAATGGTGGATACAACATGGCGCACTGGCACTCCAGTATCAAGAATGGTGGATACAACGTGGCGCACTGGCACTCCAGTATCAGAAATGGTGGATACAACATGGCGCACTGGCACTCCAGTATCAGGAATGGTGGATACAACGTGGCGCACTGGCACTCCAGTAGCAGGAATGGTGGATACAACATGGCGCACTGGCACTCCAGTATCAGGAATGGTGGATACAACGTGGCGCACTGGCACTCCAGTAGCAGGAATGGTGGATACAACATGGCGCACTGGCACTCCAGTATCAAGAATGTTGGATACAATGTGGCGCACTGGCACTCCAGTATCAGGAATGGTGGATACAACGTGGCGCACTGGCACTCCAGTATCAGGAATGGTGGATACAACGTGGCGCACTGGCACTCCAGTATCAGGAATGGTGGATACAACATGGCGCACTGGCACTCCAGTATCAGGAATGGTGGATACAACGTGGCGCACTGGCACTCCAGTATCAGGAATGGTGGATACAACGTGGCGCACTGGCACTCCAGTATCAGGAATGGTGGATACAACATGGCGCACTGGCACTCAGTATCAAGAATGGTGGATACAATGTGGCGCACTGGCACTCCAGTATCAGGAATGGTGGATACAACGTGGCGCGCTGGCACTCCAGTATCAGGAATGGTGGATACAATGTGGCGCACTGGCACTCCAGTATCAGGAATGGTGGATACAACGTGGCGCACTGGCACTCCAGTATCAGGAATGGTGGATACAACGTGGCGCACTGGTACTCCAGTATCAGGAATGGTGGATACAACGTGGCGCACTGGCACTCCAGTATCAGGAATGGTGGATACAACATGGCGCACTGGCACTCCAGTATCAAGAATGGTGGATACAATGTGGCGCACTGGCACTCCAGTATCAGGAATGGTGGATACAAAGTGGCGCACTGGCACTCCAGTATCAGGAATGGTGGATACAACGTGGCGCACTGGCACTCCAGTATCAGGAATGGTGGATACAACGTGGCGCACTGGCACTCCAGTATCAGGAATGGTGGATACAACATGGCGCACTGGCACTCCAGTATCAAGAATGGTGGATACAACGTGGCGCACTGGCACTCCAGTAGCAGGAATGGTGGATACAACATGGCGCACTGGCACTCCAGTATCAAGAATGGTGGATACAACGTGGCGCACTGGCACTCCAGTATCAGAAATGGTGGATACAACATGGCGCACTGGCACTCCAGTATCAGGAATGGTGGATACAACGTGGCGCACTGGCACTCCAGTAGCAGGAATGGTGGATACAACATGGCGCACTGGCACTCCAGTATCAGGAATGGTGGATACAACGTGGCACACTGGCACTCCAGTATCAGGAATGGTGGATACAACGTGGCGCACTGGCACTCCAGTAGCAGGAATGGTGGATACAATGTGGCGCACTGGCACTCCAGTATCAGGGATGGTGGATACAACATGGCGCACTGGCACTCCAGTAGCAGGAATGGTGGATACAACGTGGCGCACTGGCACTCCAGTATCAGGAATGGTGGATACAACGTGGCGCACTGGCACTCCAGTAGCAGGAATGGTGGATACAACGTGGCACACTGGCACTCCAGTAGCAGGAATGGTGGATACAACATGGCGCACTGGCACTCCAGTATCAAGAATGGTGGATACAACGTGGCGCACTGGCACTCCAGTATCAGGAATGGTGGATACAACGTGGCGCACTGGCACTCCAGTATCAAGAATGGTGGATACAACGTGGCGCACTGGCACTCCAGTATCAGGAATGGTGGATACAACATGGCGCACTGGCACTCCAGTATCAAGAATGGTGGATACAACGTGGCGCACTGGCACTCCAGTATCAGAAATGGTGGATACAACATGGCGCACTGGCACTCCAGTATCAGGAATGGTGGATACAACGTGGCGCTGGCACTCCAGTAGCAGGAATGGTGGATACAACATGGCGCACTGGCACTCCAGTATCAGGAATGGTGGATACAACGTGGCGCACTGGCACTCCAGTAGCAGGAATGGTGGATACAACATGGCGCACTGGCACTCCAGTATCAAGAATGGTGGATACAATGTGGCGCACTGGCACTCCAGTATCAGGAATGGTGGATACAACGTGGCGCACTGGCACTCCAGTATCAGGAATGGTGGATACAACGTGGCGCACTGGCACTCCAGTATCAGGAATGGTGGATACAACATGGCGCACTGGCACTCCAGTATCAGGAATGGTGGATACAACGTGGCGCACTGGCACTCCAGTATCAGGAATGGTGGATACAACGTGGCGCACTGGCACTCCAGTATCAGGAATGGTGGATACAACATGGCGCACTGGCACTCCAGTATCAAGAATGGTGGATACAATGTGGCGCACTGGCACTCCAGTATCAGGAATGGTGGATACAACGTGGCGCACTGGCACTCCAGTATCAGGAATGGTGGATACAACGTGGCGCACTGGCACTCCAGTATCAGGAACGGTGGATACAACGTGGCGCACTGGCACTCCTGTATCAGGAATGGTGGATACAACGTGGCGCACTGGTACTCCAGTATCAGGAATGGTGGATACAACGTGGCGCACTGGCACTCCAGTATCAGGAATGGTGGATACAACATGGCGCACTGGCACTCCAGTATCAAGAATGGTGGATACAATGTGGCGCACTGGCACTCCAGTATCAGGAATGGTGGATACAATGTGGCGCACTGGCACTCCAGTATCAGGAATGGTGGATACAACGTGGCACACTGGTGCTCCAGTATCAGGAATGGTGGATACAACGTGGCGACTGGTACTCCAGTATCAGGAATGGTGGATAGAACATGGCGCACTGGCACTCCAGTATCAGGAATGGTGGATACAACGTGGCACACTGGCACTCCAGTATCAGGAATGGTGGATACAACGTGGCGCAGTGGCACTCCAGTATCAGGAATGGTGGATACAATGTGGCGCACTGGCACTCCAGTATCAGGAATGGTGGATACAAGGTGGCGCACTGGCACTCCAGTATCAGGAATGGTGGATACAACGTGGCGCACTGGCACTCCAGTATCAGGAATGGTGGATACAACGTGGCACACTGGCACTCCAGTATCAGGAATGGTGGATGCAACGTGGCGCACTGGCACTCCAGTATCAGGAATGGTGGATACAACGTGGCGCACTGGCACTCCAGTATCAGGAATGGTGGATACAACGTGGCGCACTGGCACTCCAGTATCAGGAATTGGTTTAGTGAGGAGTTCCAGCATCGGGTAAGTTTGCATTATATTAACATTGAAAGAATTTGTTTAGTGTGAAACTCCAGTATCGGGTAAGTTTGCATCAGAATAACATTGAAATAATTGGTTCAGCGTGAAGCTCCAGTATCGGGTAAATTTGCATTAGAATAACATTAAAATAATTGGTTCATTGTGGAGCGCCAGTATCGGGTAAGTTTGCATTAGAATAACATTAAAATAATTGGTTCAGTGTGGAGCTCCAGTATCGGGTAAGTTTGCATTAGAATAACATTAAAATAATTGGTTCAGCGAGGAGCTCCAGTATCGGGTAAGTTTACATCAGAATAACATTAAAATAATTGGTTCAGTGTGGAGCGCCAATATCGGGTAAGTTTGCATTAGAATAACATTAAAATAATTGGTTCAGTGTGGAGGAGCGCCAGTATCGGGTAAGTTTGCATTAGATTAACATTAAAAGAATTTGTTTAGTGTGGAGGAGCTCCAGTATCGGGTAAGTTTGCATTAGAATAACATTGAAATAATTGGTTCAGTGTGGAGCTCCAGTATCGGGTAAGTTTGCATCAGAATAACATTAAAATAATTGGTTCAGTGTGGAGCGCCAATATCGGGTAAGTTTGCATTAGAATAACATTAAAATAATTGGTTCAGTGTGGAGGAGCGCCAGTATCGGGTAAGTTTGCATTAGATTAACATTAAAAGAATTTGTTTAGTGTGGAGGAGCTCCAGTATCGGGTAAGTTTGCATTAGAATAACATTGAAATAATTGGTTCAGTGTGGAGCTCCAGTATCGGGTAAGTTTGCATCAGAATAACATTAAAATAATTGGTTCAGCGTGGAGCTCCAGTATCGGGTAAGTTTACATCAGAATAACATTAAAATAATTGGTTCAGTGTGGAGCGCCAATATCGGGTAAGTTTGCATTAGAATAACATTAAAATAATTGGTTCAGTGTGGAGCGCCAGTATCGGGTAAGTTTGCATTAGAATAACATTAAAATAATTGGTTCAGTGTGGAGCGCCAGTATCGGGTAAGTTTACATTAGAATAACATTAAAATAATTGGTTCAGTGTGGAGCTCCAGTATCAGGTAAGTTTGCATTAGAATAACATTAAACTAATTGGTTCAGTGTGGAGCTCCAATATCGGGTAAGTTTGCATTAGAATAACATTAAAATAATTGGTTCAGTGTGGAGCTCCAGTATCGGGTAAGTTTACATTAGAATAACATTAAAATAATTGGTTCAGTGTGGAGCTCCAGTATCGGGTAAGTTTGCATTAGAATAACATTAAAATAATTGGTTCAGTGTGGAGCTCCAGTATCGGGTAAGTTTGCATTAGAATAACATTAAAATAATTGGTTGAGTGTGGAGCTCCAGTATCGGGTAAGTTTGCATTAGAATAACATTAAAATAATTGGTTCAGTGTGGAGCTCCAGTATCAGGTAAGTTTGCATTAGAATAACATTAAAATAATTGGTTCAGTGTGGAGCTCCAGTATCGGGTAAGTTTGCATTAGAATAACATTAAAATAATTGGTTCAGTGTGGAGCTCCAGTATCGGGTAAGTTTGCATTAGAATAACATTAAAATAATTGGTTCAGTGTGGAGCTGCAGTATCGGGTAAGTTTGCATTAGAATAACATTAAAATAATTGGTTCAGTGTGGAGCTCCAGTATCGGGTAAGTTTGCATTAGAATAACATTAAAATAATTGGTTCAGTGTGGAGCGCCAATATCGGGTAAGTTTGCATTAGAATAACATTAAAATAATTGGTTCAGTGTGGAGCTCCAGTATCGGGTAAGTTTGCATTAGAATAACATTAAAATAATTGGTTCAGTGTGGAGCTCCAGTATCGGGTAAGTTTGCATTAGAATAACATTAAAATAATTGGTTCAGTGTGGAGCTCCAGTATCGGGTAAGTTTGCATTAGAATAACATTAAAATAATTGGTTCAGTGTGGAGCTCCAGTATCGGGTAAGTTTGCATTAGAATAACATTAAAATAATTGGTTCAGTGTGGAGCGCCTGTATCGGGTAAGTTTGCATTAGAATAACATTAAAATAATTGGTTCAGTGAGGAGCTCCAGTATCGGGTAAGTTTGCATTAGAATAACATTAAAATAATTGGTTCAGTGTGGAGCTGCAGTATCGGGTAAGTTTGCATTAGAATAACATTAAAATAATTGGTTCAGTGTGGAGCTCCAGTATCGGGTAAGTTTGCATTAGAATAACATTAAAATAATTGGTTCAGTGAGGAGCTCCAATATCGGGTAAGTTTGCATTAGAATAGCATTAAAATAATTGGTTCAGTGTGGAGCGCCAGTATCGGGTAAGTTTGCATTAGAATAACATTAAAATAATTGGTTCAGTGTGGAGCTCCAGTATCGGGTAAGTTTGCATTAGAATAACATTAAAATAATTGGTTCAGTGTGGAGCTCCAGTATCGGGTAAGTTTGCATTAGAATAGCATTAAAATAATTGGTTCAGTGTGGAGCTCCAATATCGGGTAAGTTTGCATTAGAATAACATTAAAATAATTGGTTCAGTGTGGAGCTCCAGTATCGGTAAGGTTTGCATTAGAATAACATTAAAATAATTGGTTCAGTGTGGAGCTCCAGTATCGGGAAAATTTGCATTAGAATACCATTAAAATAATTGGTTCAGTGTGGAGCTCCAGTATCGGGTAAGTTTACATCAGAATAACATTAAAATAATTGGTTCAGTGTGGAGCTCCAGTATCGGGTAAGTTTGCATTAGAATAACATTAAAATAATTGGTTCAGTGTGGAGCTCCAATATCGGGTAAGTTTCCATTAGAATAGCATTAAAATAATTGGTTCAGTGTGGAGCTCCAGTATCGGGTAAGTTTGCATTAGAATAACATTGAACTAATTGGTTCAGCGTGGAGCTCCAGTATCGGGAAAATTTGCATTAGAATAACATTGAAATAATTGGTTCAGTGTGGAGCGCCAATATCGGGTAAGTTTGCATTAGAATACCATTAAAATAATTGGTTGAATGTGGAGCTCCAGTATCGGGTAAGTTTGCATTAGAATACCATTAAATTAATTGGTTCAGTGTGGAGCTCCAGTATCGGGTAAGTTTGCATTAGAATACCATTAAAATAATTGGTTCAGTGTGGAGCTCCAGTATCGGGTAAGTTTGCATTAGAATAACATTAAAAGAATGTGATTAGCGTGTAGCTCCAGTATCGGGTTAAATTTGCATTAGAATTACATTAAAATAATTGGTTCAGTGTGGAGCTCCAGTATCGGGTAATTTTGCATTAGATTAACAATACAAGAATTTGAGTCCCAGTATCGGGTATTAGAATAATAGAATATTAGTGCGGAGTGTATCGGGTACGTTTGCATTAGAATAATATTAAAAGAATATGTTTAGTGTTAAGCTCCAGTATCGGGTAAGTTTGCTAACTTACCCGATACTGGAGCTCCACAATGAACCAATTCTTTGAATGTTATTCTAATACAAACTTACCCGATACTGGCGCTCCTCCACACTAAACAAATTCTTTTCAGGGATGCTTTGAGTGTTATTTTAATGCAAACTACATGCATAATGGTAACATAATAGACAATTAATTTTCAACAGTGTCCTGTTTGTAGCTTATACTTTATTTATTTTTCATCAATGTATTAATATCGAGTTCTGAAAAATCAAAACTACCGTAAAAAATAAAGTTCTCTTACACGTGGTAAGCTCACAATTCATGTATTATAGACATATATAGACATCTTTCTGTTGGAATCTTGCTTAAAAAGTTGCACTATTTCTTTCATATATCGTCAGTTTTACCACATAGTGACGTATCATAAGGATAACTGTCGAGTGCAAAACGTTTTGTTTTTTTGTACTAATTTCGAATTCACTGTGTGCAAAACTCAACTGCTCTGTGCCAGAAGTGGGTAAGTGCAATAGCTGCCCTGTGTAATCTGGTAATTTTAATAACAGTAACTATATTGTACTCGTCTACACATTGCACTTACCAACTTCTTGCACTTAGCAGTCGAACTGTCCTAATTGTTCAAAGCACATTCTTGAATAGGCAAAAACAACTCCAAAGTTATGCGTCAGTATGTAAAATAGAAAAATGCTGTAAACAGAGAAAAAAGTGCATGACGTAGTGGCATATCGTGCCATGATACGCCACTATGTGATACAATTTTTCCACTTTTTACCATTTTCTTACTGTATGCTAATTCAATTATTTAATTACTAATTTTAATTTAGTAGCATTGGGACTTGGCATGATTGAAGAAAACAATAAATTAAATGGGCTATTCCATTTAAAATCCACACTACCCCCTGTGGAAGATTTGGAAATATCTTTCACAAGGGAGTATGAGTTTCAAATGGAATGAACACATTTGGCACCTCCATTTGAAACTCATCCTCCCTCAGTGGAAGATTAAGGTTGAATTTTTCTCAGAGGGTGTATGAAATTCAAATGGAGCTGCCTAATGTGTTCATTCCATTTGAAATTCATACTCCCCTGTTTGTCACTAGAATTATTTGCATAAATTGATAGGATCAGACATACATGTAAGTGAGAACATCATTCTAAAAGTTTACCTGTTGGGCACCAGTTCATAAAAAATATAGTGAATTAAAAAAAAACATGTGTCACGATACACCGACATCACCAGACACTTTACTCAATCACTATCTCACATATAATATATATATATGAGTGCTTGAAGGAGGCAAAATATTATTTTTATGACCAGCTTGCAAGGGTGGGGTCCACTCATCTCTCAGATGTCAGTGCTTAATTTGCCACTTTTGCTGGGCCCTGGCAGACCTTGCTTGCTGGTCTAATTTTGCTCTTCTTATATGTGTACATCCATATCAAAAGGATGCACTTGTCGGCTGCTACATGTGTCTCATTTCAAATAGTGGCTAGGAATAATACCAGACTTAGCTCAAGTGGAGGACATTTCAAATCATCCCAAGTCACATACTTTACGAATACAAAGAACATCCTTAACCATGTGACCTGGGGATGATTTGAAGTGACCTCCACTTGGGATAAGTCTGGTATTTATTCCTAGCTGTTATTTGAAATGAGACACATGTAGCAGCCGACAAGTGCATCGTTTTGATATGGATGTACACATATTATTGAAATGCCGAACGAGTAATAAATAGATGAATAAATAAGTAAATTGGGGAGAATCTAAATATTCTCATAAAATGCCATTGCCAGAATCCAAATGGTTTCTCGCAAAGTGGAACAGAATTTCTGCCCTTGATCAACTACCGTAAAGATTCGCCTAATGGCGCACTTGGGCTCCGTTGCCTTGGGGTAAATTTCATGTGCAAATAGAGAGCCCCCTCCTCCAAAATCCCAACAAGAAATAAGGTACCGTTTCCTTATTTGCTGGTGGGAATTTTACGGGAGAACACTTTTCGTGCCTAAAATTCCTCAAGGGAGCCCAAAGAGCCATTATAGGCGAATCTTTTAGGTCATGATGTCATATGTCACCTTATCTATATCATTGAACTGTTCCATTTGAAATCCAGAGGGAGTACAAGTTTTAAATAGAATAGACAATTGGGCAACTTCCACTTGAAACACTCACTCCAGTTGTAGAAGATATAGGTAAAGCCATAATACAGAGGGAGTATGGGTTTCATAATGATTACCTCTAACCAAATACATTTGAAAAACATACTCCCCTTGTGGAAGATATTTCCAAAATATTCCACAGAGGTAGTGTGGGTTTTAAATGGAATAGCGCATTTCCTTTGCCTTATGCTGGTTTCATACTTTCCTGCCGCTTGCCGCTTTGCCGCTCTGAAGATGATTTTACTTCACTGCGCAATCTCACTAAAAACGCTAGCGGTGACCAGCGGCAAGCCGATATATCGATCACTCCACCGCTTTGCCATGGCGGCAGCACCGCTGGGAGTTGAATTCAAGTCAAATCGAGCGGTGCCGCTCTGACGATGAGAACAAAATACGATTTTGGAGCGGTGCTGAGCGGCAAGAGTAGCTTTCAGAGTCATGCCGCTGCCGCTTAGCGGTGTGCCGCTCCGCTTGCAGAAAAGTACAAGCGGCATGATGAAGCGGCATGCCGCTCGGCGGCAAGCGGCAGAAAGTATGAAACCAGCTTAAGGCTGCGATCACATAGAAGTATACGGTACTCGCTATACGAAATACGCTCATTTGATCAGGCTGAGCTCACATAGGAGTATACTATGTGAACTCAGCCTGAGCGAATGAGAGTATTTCGTATAGCGAATAGCGAGTACCGTATACTTCTATGTGATCGCAACCTTATCTACATAATATATATTTCGTTCAGCTTAATGCTTATTGCATTGGATGCATTTGAAAAAATAAGATTCTATCATTTATATATACAGATATATGTGACCCCACACTTGTTAATGAGGCATATATCAGGAGTCGTACAGTTGGGAGGTTATATAAGATTTCACACAATTTTCTATTTGAATCAAGGCACATTAAGGGTCTACCTGGATGGTCTACTGATAAACAAGAGAAATAGGCCCTGTATACAGTTTGATAATTAACAAGACAATAACAATATTCTATACTTCCATGAAAATAGGGTGTCGTTCTTCATAGAATGGGTGTTTAGAGTTGAGTATTTTTGCAACATAATTACAGAATTTACCAATTAAAAGGGCATTTCATGATCCACAGCATCATCCCCGCACTTTTCTCAAAAAAAGTTGAGATTTTTATATCACTGGAAACCTCTGGCTACATAATGTTTATGTACAAAACATTTCTTGCAGATTAATTCGTTTAGCAAAGATAACGTGAAATTTGAGAACAATAGTCTGCATATAGTTATCCAGCATTGTTATGGCATATAGCTTGCTGATGGTACAACTCATTGTTGCTAATGTCAAATTTGTCAAAGTAGTTGTGATTGTATCACACAAGTAAATGAGACACATGGGGTTGTGGACTTAACACGGTTTGGAAATAAGCTCTTCAAATATTGCACACCTCATTTTCCAGACTTGGAAAATGAAAAACAAAAACATTGTAACTTAACCTTAACCAAGCAAATATGATTTGGAATTTGACCTTACACAATTATTTCCACCCCGAAAAAAAAAAATGCTTGCTTGTCTCTATATGAAAAAGTATCTGTGGGTCAAATCTGAAGTCGTCTTTTTATATCATAGACTGAATAAAAAGGCCTAAACAGGTGTGATGCTGCTTCAATGCTGGTTATTAATGAGTAACTATTTAATGAGTATTATAATGCTAAAATTTACTTTTGTCAATATCAATACATACCAAGATTCATATGTTATTACAATTAACAATAGTCAATTAAGGTTATTAATTATTTTAAACTGTTGTGATTTGGTAGTTCACAGCATCTTACGAATGGTAGTGAGTTTTGGCAAAAACTGTATTGCTCAATTCATAGCGAGTGTGTAGAAGAATTAAAATATCACAGATATACTTTTATAGGTGCTGCGGTTCTTGAGTTACGTTGTAAAGAGGGCTGAAACAACAACACTTTTGTAAAACGTACATAACTCATTAACAACAATAAATTAAGCAAGTTTGCAAAATATATGATTTGCAGAATTAACTTTTGCAAAACATCAAGGTGTTATTTTTCAATAATATATTGATCTAGATAAATGAAAATCGATTTTTAGGTTGCTTCGACCAACAATACCTCGTCTGCCCTTAATTGATAATAAGCATCGATGGTCGATCGAAAGGTCTAATTTGTTTCTATTGCCTAAATGGGATGTACAAACCTATTCTAACTTAAATTTCCTCTAATTTATTGCCAAATCATAATAAATTTCACTAAGTTGATCACATTCTTGCATGCAAATGTATTTTAATTTTGTGGTATTTACTGATAATATGCTATTTGTATGGCCGCCGCCATCTTGAATTTGAACCCAGAAATGAAACTGAGGTGAGTCTTACTTCACAAGTTTCGCACTGATTTTTGAGCTTTTTTCATTGAAAATATTTGCTCCTAAATGCCCTCCCCCCTTCATGCACCAGGATAGGCACAAAACAATACACATTTGAAATGGGAAGAAACTGTGTAAATACTTCTCTATATATAATTCAAGATGTCAAGTTCCTGAATTTAAAAAAAATACTAGAATTTTCAAAATTAGGGTCTGTATTCTTTTTTATACTGGAAAAAATATTTCCCTGATTTTCAAGATACGGGTCCGATGATGGAGGACAAGCAAACAACCTTTCTTTCCTTATCATAACCACGTAGGTTCAATACAGGTGCACTAGGATATATGGGTCAAGTAGTAATGGCTCAAGAGTGTATCCGATAAATTGAATTTCAGTGACTTACGGGAAGCGTTTTTTGATTATATGTTCAACCATTATGTCCAGTTGACATACTAGACTTACTACTAATACAGTCACTCAATGAGGTAATGATGGGCGGTCCTCCTCCTTCTGCATCTGAAGAATTAGACCTCTTGCTGACATCTTCCTATAATTATGGCCCGTTTTTTGAACACTTCTGTTCTTGCACATATACCATCATTTCTTTGAATCTGCAACGAGAATTTAGAACTACATATCAACTTGATACTTCAAATCTGAAGTGTCATGCGTAACGACATCCAATCATGACCTCTGCGTATCACACTGTGCATCCCATGCAAATTGCTTGTTAGCTTACATACGCACACAGGCGCAGAGGTTATTGATATCCAGTAATGAATTTGCGCGTGACATAGAGAGGCATTACACAGTACAAAAACTTCCGTGTGCATGCAAGCCGTGCATCCTATGCGACGGAACAGTTCACATGCGCACGACTGCCCTATAGCATAATTTCGCACTGTTGTATAGTTGGTCATTAGTCACAGGTCTGTTTGAATTTTTAACGTTTTTCCCCCTGAATGACCAACAAAAGTGGGGGGGCTATGGCCCCCCTGCCCCCGCCCCAAATAAAATGTGAGTTGTGATTAAAATTCATTTTTACAAAATTCAGAGAATAAAATATTGTTATTTTGTAACATGATGAGTTAGAAGTGATGTTATGAATTTGGTTAATAACTTTATTTGCATTAGTTTTTTGTCAGGCATTGTGAAAAATTAAAACATTTTGCTTTGAACTTTGGAGTATCAGCCAGAGATATGCCCCCGGGTTATTTCTCTATTCCAAAGGAAAAATGTTTAGATTTTTCACAATGCTCTTCAAACAACTAATGCACATTTATTAAAGCCATAATGTACGATCTTAATAATATGAATTGGTTAATTTTGAAAAATACAACACTTAAGTTTTTGGGATTAAAAAAACATTATATAAAGTTCTGCCAAATGAAACATATGGCTCTATCCTAATCATTCATTTAGTCTACTAACTGGAGATAAAAGAAAAAGTTCACTATTTTACCAATTTCTTGAAAAAAGAGCCAAAAACATGCATTTTCGGCATGTTTTCTGACAATCGAGTCACAAAAATCACAGACTTGGAACAAGTCTAAGCATTCAAAATCTTGTGTAGGTCCTTTATGCTGAAATTTTGCTCTAATTATCACTTTTTGTGTTACTTTAATTAAAGCAATAATGTGTGATTTGCAAAAAGAATAGATTCCTATTTAAATGTTTGTTTTTACTGATAACATTATCCCCTTTTAATTTCGAACCAAACAAATGAGGTACAACGAAGAAATTGCGATTTCATTCCAGCGCCTACAATGCGTGTACTGCGCTCGCCGATCGTAACATGTAATACTGCACGGAGCATCACGCTCGACCTGTGTACACATAAGCCGACATCCACGGGAGATGTTAGTAAGCAGTCGATCGGTGAACTCTGAATATAAAAAGTAAAAAGTTAAATTTTACTGTTATTAAAGCACTTCAGGCTTAGTCTTTTATGTGGTATTTTAGTACACCACTGGGCATTATAATTATGCAAAAAGTAGAAATCCAAGTAAAATTGAGGGTGTCGCTGTGAAGCAAATCACACATTATGGCTTTAAATGATTGGTTATATAAGAATGAAACATGTCCAAAATTTAGAATGCATAAACTGAAATTAGTTTTAGTACAAGTCTTTGGGATTGATTGTCACAGCATGTGGAAAAACACAATGTTTTTGGCCCTTATTTCCCAAGATTGGCTAAATATTAAAATTTGACTTTTATTGCTAGTTAGGCAAAACAGGATAATATCTTTTTTATTCAAAAAAATTAGCTTTGTATTTTTCTGGAATAGGGAGAACATTAGAAGAAACAAACATACACCTTATTACCTTTTAATTTAGATCAGGTTAAAATTGGTAATTTAAGAAAAGTGACAAGGTTGGCAAACAATTCTAATATGAAACAAATTATAACAGATTATACAAGAATAACTGAAACTAGTAAAACAAAAATTGACTTAATATTTGTATCAAAACCAGAACTTGTTATCTCATCTGGTGTTCATAGTTTAGGTCTTAGTGATCATTCATTAATATATGCTGTAAGAAAATGTAATAAGTTGAAACTTCCACCAAAAATTGTAAGATCAAGATGTTTCAAAAACTTTAATGAAGTAGATTATATTGATACAATCAAAAATATTGATTGGGGTAGAATATGTAATATAAATGATGTCAATGAAGCACTTAATGAATGGCAGTCTTCATTCAATGCTGCCTGTGACAAGCATGCACCATTTAAGGAAAAGAAAGTTAAGGGTTGTTTACCTGAATGGGTAAATAGTGAATTTTTGAGACTAAGTAAAGATAGGGACTACTATTTTTCAAAAGCACATAAGACAAATAATGCTGAAGATTGGAGTAAAGCAAAGTCTCTTAGAAATAAAGTAAACAATATGAAATATTCACTGAAAAAGAGTTATTGTAACGAGGCTATAAGTAACAACATAAATAATAGTAAAAATCTTTGGAAAACAATTAAGAAAATTATACCAAACAAAACATCAAGTATACCATCAGCAGTTGTTAAAAAGAATGGTAATTACTCAGGTAACAAAAAGGATATGGCAAATGAGTTCAATGAGTTTTTCACTTCAATAGGTAATGAACTTGGAAGTAAATTTAATAATAACAATGATAATTATGTATGCACTTGTAATACTGTATGTTCTCATCAAAATCATAGTGTAAACAAATTTAGTTTTAGAGCGATATCTCATGAATTTGTTCTTAAACAAATAAGTAAAATGCAAAATTGTAAATCATCAGGATTAGATCCATTCAATGTAAGGTTATTAAAGTTAGCTGCACCTTTCATCTCAAAATGCCTTGTTCATATTTGCAACCTGTCTTTGAATGGGTCTACTTTTCCTGATGCATGGAAGAAGGCTAAAGTAACTCCAGTATTTAAATCGGGTGACAAAACTAATGTTAGTAACTATAGACCTATCTCTGTATTACCAATTGTATCAAAGATCATTGAAAGAGCTGTTCATGATCAATTATATGAATATATGAGTAATGTGGGACTGTTATCAAATGCTCAATCAGGATTTCGTCCGAATCATTCCACAACAACAACCCTTCTAGATGTTCAAGATTACATTTTAAAGAATATGGATACAGGCTATGCTACAGGCGTTTTATTTATAGACTTAAAGAAAGCATTTGATACTGTAAATCATGATATTCTGATTAGGAAACTTAAACAATATGGGGTATATGGGGATGAATTATTATGGTTTAAATCATACTTAAACAACAGAGAACAAACTGTTAATGTTAACTCAACTCTTTCTGACTTTAGGCCAATTGATATTGGTATTCCTCAGGGCTCAATTTTAGGTCCTTTACTGTTTATCATTTTTGTTAACTGTTTACCTTATGCTGTGTCTGAATGTAAAACTGTAATGTATGCAGATGATACCTCTTTAATGTGTAAAGCTAAAAATGAATCTGATCTTAAAATTCAAATGGAGTCGTGTCTAAGTAAGGTAGCTGAATGGTTCAAAGTAAACAAACTCACTTTAAATGTTGAAAAAACTAAGTTTATGATCTTTGGTACAAACAAAATGCTTGAAAAGTTTAACAATGTACATTTATTATATAACAACAATGACATTGAAAGAGTAGATGAGTTTAAATATCTAGGTGTGAAATTTGATAGCAAGCTGTCTTGGTCAGCTCATGTTGATAATGTTAGTAAAACAATTTCCAAAAGAACTGGAATAATTAAACGTATAAAGTATTTCCTTCCATACAAAACCACTGTAATGTTATCCAATGCTCTTGTTATTCCCCACTTTGATTATGGAAGCATGGTCTGGTCAAATTTTAGTGTAGAGTACCATAAAAGGCTTCAGGTACTTCATAATAATTTAGCTAGAATAATTCTCTCAGCAGATATAAGGACACCAACGAATGATTTAATGAATACATTGCAGTGGGTTAAACTTGATCAAAGATGGCATAATACTCTATTAATGACTGTTTTCAAATGTTTAAAGAATGAATATCCATCATACTTATCTTCTCAATTTGATTTTGTTCATGATAACCATAATCATATAACTAGAAATCATACTTCTAATACATTGATTGTACCAAAATTTAAATCAAATTCAGGTCAACGTACTTATCACGTCAGGGCAGCCTATGCATGGAATTCTTTGCCACCGACAGTAAGAGCTCAGATGGAAAATATGACTTTAGGCCAATTTCAGTCAAAAATTAAAGAAATTTAGGCCTGTCTTTATCTACATTTTGTTTATTTGCTTGCTTGATTTTTGTATTTATATAATTATTGTATTTCTGTATTTTAAATCATGGTATTTATAATTATCTTGTAGTTGATGATACTTATTTGTAATACTAGTATATTGTAAATACATTATTAATACTGTATATGCTATTTTTGTAAATATTGTGTAACGTAATATATTTTGTTGCTATAACATGTATACAATGAGGGCCTGCTTGAAAAGCAGTGCTTGTCACTGAAGCAGTATTACCCTCAATAAAGAAAGAATAAATAATAATACCTCTTCACTCAGGATTACCATTGTGCCTTATCGCTAATTCCTCCTGGTGTACTCATCACATGGCTGCCTAGATACCGTTTCTGTATTAAGGCATGGTCAGAATTTATCAGGCACAAATCTGGGGGTGGGCTTTGGGGATTCAAGCCCCATGGGTTTTTTCCCACAATCTTGCCAAATCAGGCAAGTTTTAGCCCTATTTTGGCACATGTTTATAATCCAACTTCTTTAAAATTGGTTTGCAAGTACACATCAACTGAAACTGAGCACATTTTGGCCATTAAACAGAGATAATAACCAATAGACCTATGTCAAGCTGTGCCCTTTTGTCATGGTACGGTGATAGGGCACTGTAATATGTCTACTCACCTTAGCACCTATCAGCAGGACATCTCTGCATCGTCATCATACAGTCTCTTCATCGGATATTACTGACAGCCTCATTGTAAGTTGTTCTAATTCCTCCTCCGATGCTAAGAGTGTCTAAAAACAACACCAACATTTTTTTTTAAAAGCTTATATAAGTTATAGTTGAGGTACACAAATAAATATAGTCCTCTTGCTCTATGAAAAAGGAAAATGGATGTTTATCCAGGACCAATTACTAGTAATTACCCTCTTCGGCCAATTTCACTCCCAGCTGGACAAGCCCCCACCCCAATGATAAACCACAGTATCCAAGCCAATTTATTTATAAAAGATAAAAAATTGTTATATAATAATGGTATTATGGAATCTGTTGGCACACTTTTCACACCATGTTGATAGCTCTATAATTTGGCATCAGCAGGGGATAATTGGATGGATTATAGTTATTCCTTTTTTGTAGAGCAACCAGAGAATACATTGATTGTCTTGCATCCTTTAGGCTGCGATCACATAGAAGTATACGGTATACAGTATTCGCTATACGAAATATGCTCATTCGATCAGGCTGAGTTCATATAGGAGTATACTACGTGAACTCAGCCTGATCGAATGAGCGTATTTCGTATAGCGAATAGCGAGTATAGGTCAGTTTACCAATTTTCTTTGTCTAATCAAATGCTTGTAACTTTACTTCTTGAGGTCACATTGCATTCAATGAGGTGTCATAATATGCAGTAATTAGGACGGTATACGCTGCACTAAAATCGAACATGCACGATTCCCACTATACTTTAGGCATGCAGGTATACAGCCTTTTCGAATAGTGCCCTCTTATGTGACCCGGTACTATGAAATTACCTTGCTCGATTTAAGCTATACGCGTGCACCTGCAAAAGCGTGCACCGTATACCCGAATAGTATACTTCTATGTGATCGCAGCCTTATGTGACCCGGTACCATGATTTTGCATTGCTCGACGTACGCCGTGCGCGTGCACCTGCAAAACGTGCACCGTATACCCGAATAGTATACTTCTATGTGATCGCAGCCTTATGTGACCCGGTACCATGAAATTGCCTTGCTCGATTTAAGCTATACGCGTGCACCTGCAAAACGTGCACCGTATACCCGAATAGTATACTTCTATGTGATCGCAGCCTTACTGAACTATTTAAGATGTGCTCAATTACTAACCGACATCCAGATTACTTTGCTTTGATAAAGACAGCAACCAAACCATACATTGCACATTGCCCTCTAGCACTTAGATTAGGCCCAGAAAATTTTGTATGTTTGTATTACAACTGGTCCAAAAAAGTATGGTGGGTCGGATATATATTTTTTTATATGGCCTTGCGGAAGCAAAAGAGGCAAAGCAAGTTAAAGTCAATGTTTAATGTTTAAGGTTGTTACACAGTGTTTAGGTTTATTAAACACTTATGCAGTTGTACAGCAACATGAATGCATGTATGAATTAAGTCGATTTCCGTTTACGGTTAAACGGTAACAAAAATTGGCCATTTAAACGTAAAAAACCCACCAGCTAGCAATGCATACTATAGTAATTCAATGGCTGTTCAATAGAACCTAAAACTAAAGTAATAAAAAAAACTTGATCCAACTTATAAAATAGCAAATTTTTTTTTTTAGTAGCAGTATTTCTCCAGTTTCCAAGCTTGGAATAAAAAATAATTTAGGGTCTATAAGGCTCAAAGCTTGCGCGCGCGTTTGTAAAATCCCATGATTTGACAAAAAACAAATGCGGAAATTTTTTTTATTTCAAAATACCATGAAAAAAAAGTCGGGAATAAAAAAAAAAAAAAAAAAAAAAAAATCGCATTTCGCATTTGTTTTTAAATTTCTCGTGAGCTTTGAGACAAACCTTTTTTTTTTTTTGGCCTAACTTCTTTTTTTTTTCAATTTTGTAAAAAAAAAAAAAAAAAGCCTTTTTTTGGCCTTATTGTGATCCCCTAAATTCACCCATCTTTTATAACTCTGTGTTCCTTATAAGGCTGTGACCTATCGGGTAATGACGTATTCGGGTACCCGAGGTTAATTTCGGGCGGGTAACCGGTATCTTTTTAAAGTTATTTATTTTTTCAGCTTTGTAGTGTCCCTGGACCTAGAGCTAAACGATAGGATCATTCATGGTTGACTTATTCAAAAAAAATTCAATGCATTTTGAAATCATTAAAAGAGTATGACATGAGTACAAATTTATTCAAAACACATAGGCCTACAACTTTTTTTTTTTTTTTTTTTTTTTTTTTTGAATAAGTCAACAATTCGGGTAATCCGTAAATGGAATTTATATCCGGGTAGGGAAAAAACGGGCGGGTACCCGAATATCCGGGCTTGAGTCACTGCCTTAGTTCCTTACCCCATTATTGTCGCCTGAATCCACTTCTTCGCTACTTGATAATTCTTTACTCTTATTGTAGATAAATATTGCAATAAGAACAGTCGGTGCTTGCAGAAAAAGTCTAAAGAGGCGTAAATCCTATAAAGAATACCGACAGAGTGATGACGGTCACCGTGACGAGCTGCTGGGACATCACGTGGAACATATTATCACGAAATTTCAAAATCAGCGATATTGTTAGTCCTTGTAGAGCCGTCACAAAAATTAACAGAGTTGTATATGAATTATATCCATCGAAGAGACCGCATTGAAAAATATGTCTTCGAAATCTTTTATCGACTATTAAAGTCAGAGCATTGAAAAACACACCAAAGAGGTAGAGTTTAGAATTCTGTATATAAATACTTTCATCCATTCCGTGATCTTCTTTAAAGATCTTCTCATTGTATATATTAGCTGATGATGATATAAAGCATTGTAATAACACCAGCATATGTCCTCTGTTTAGAATAAACGCTGTATTGCCTACAGCACGACGGCCTCTTTCTAGTATTTCAGGTTCGTCAATAGTATCTACTACGATTTTCTGTGAGCTGCATTTGGGATTGGATGGAAGCGACGATATGTTGATTGCATGATGGATATGAGTATGTTGAAAGTGCATATTGGTACTGTGAGCCTGGTTGGAGAGCGATACTATAGCTAGGAAAAGTACGACTAGAGATGCCCATTGAATGCTGCTCAACTTCCTCCTGAAAATATAAAATAAACAACAAAAATAAATAAACAATAGGGCTGCACGATTAAGGGATCTGGAATGAGCGTTTTGAGCGTTTCGACAGTATTTTTTGTGTGACATGAGAGCACATCAGACATATCGAATTGCATTCTGAATACGAAGAATGTCTTTCTAATATCAAATAATTTTTGAAATTCATGATATAATACAAATTTTATGACAAATGATTAAAATTGATATTTTTCACATTTTTGATATATATAACAGTCCTCGAAGTAAATTTTATAAATCTAATGATATATTTTTAAAGTGTATGTAGCTGGGAGGAAAAGCCGACGATCAATTGAAAATTTTGTCCTTTCATATTGAAGATTTTTTCCCACAAAGACCTATTTTTTTGTGTGTTTTGGGAAACAGAATCCATATCTTCAATACGAAAGGTTAAAATTTTCAATTCATTGTCGGCTTTTCATCCCACCTACATACACTTTAAGTATAAATCATCAGATTTATAAAGTTTATTTCGAATACTGTTAAATATCAAAAATATCAATTTTTAATCATTTGCCATAAAATGTGTATTACATTGCCAATTAAAAAAAAAAATCAAAATTATTTGATATCAGAAGGACATTCTTCATATTCAGAATGCAATTCGATATGTCTGATGTGCTCTAATGTCCCACAATAAATACTGTCCAAACGTTCATACCCCATCCCTTAAGTTGATTGTAGTCGTAGATTATAGTCACAACTAACGAATATGACCTGGTTTATAGTCGACTTTTGTCCATTTTGCTACCTCGGAGACAGTAGCGTCTGCGTCCGCGGTTCGAGGTGACTGCGCCCTAAAGACGTGCGGCCTTTAATTGAGCATGTATCACACACAGACGTTACCGTCTTTGAAGAAGCAAAATGGAGTATACCTATTACATCCTCAACAGAGTGCTTTAAGATAAGGATAATGAACTGAATGCAATGCGTTAGTCAAGATAATTGCACGCACCGTGGAGTTATGGCATTTAGCTCGAGAGCCGATAGGCTCGAGAGCTAAATGCAATAAATCCATGGCAAGTGCGATTATCTTGACGAATGCATTTGCATGAGTACATTACAATTTAGCAGAGCAGAAAACTGAAAGAACCTGAAAAAATAAAATGAACTCTAATAGCTTCTAATTAATTATGCCGATTAAAATAAGCAAAATGCTAACAGTAACATACTTCTATTTTACTTGTACGACATACATGTATGTACCAAGTCTCAGCTAGATAGTCCTTATAGTTACTTAGCAAATTAACTTTGCATAATTGGGAGTATGTAATTAAATCATTTGGCCTCACTTTCAGTTTTCTGCTCCGCTAAATTGGAGTTAGCAGAGCCAAACGCCGCCAACGGCGACAAAGTGGTCAATTACAAAAATTGTCTATAGAATGGCAAACAGACAGCTGGGCGCAAGGTGTGTGTGCAGCACCTCGCTGAACTGTGTTTTATGTGTTAGTATGCACTGACACCGCTTTTGTGAATTTATGCGGGCATTAGGACTTTATTGATTAGGGCAGTACTTACAAAAACCGAATAATTCTCGCCTATTACAGCTGATCATAGCATATTAAGTGAGAGGCACTCCCGGCTCTATACTGTGTCAGGAATTTCATTAACACCTTAAATTCCTCTAGATTTATACACTTACTTGAGCACAACTCTGAATAGAATGGAAGTAGAGATGATGACAAAATTATTGAGTAGCACAACAAGAGCCTGCAAAAATAAACAAAAATATACATAAAAAAGTGAGATTTCATGGCTGGCACTTTCAAACAATTCTGCTACATGTACTATTATTAGGGATTGACCTTGACCTACCTTGACCTAAGCCATCCACACCATTTTGGGAATGTGTGATGGCTTCTGTTTCAGGATGGCTTGCCAGATCCTCCGATCAATAGGGATTAATAATCAAAATCAGAATAAAAATGATCATGATATAGTAAAAAAGATGGGAAAATTAAAAGTTGAATATCCAAGTTTGAGAAATGAAAGGGGAAATAATAAGATTTCATTATGTATACTTACTGGATCAAAGAACGATATAACAAAGAATCCGATGAGATTGTCCATGAAATAGAGCAGTCCTGGAACACTCCATTTCATTACTTTCAGCATCTCCTGCCATGATGTTTGTTGATATATGGAATGTAATTTTTTTCCTTCTGTGGATAATGAAAAAAAGAAGAAATATTCAATGTTTGTTATTTAATCAATGCTCTACAGAAGTTATTGGGACACATATGTGTACATCCATATCAAATGGATGCACTTGTCGGCTGCTACATGTGTCTCATTTCACATAATAACTGGGAATAAATACCAGACTCATTTCAAGTGGAGATCACTTCAAATCATCCCCAAGTCAGATGGCTTTTTAATACAGAGAACATTCCATAACCATGTCACTTGGGGATGATTTGAAGTGAACTCCACTTGAGATGAGTCTGGTATTTATTCCTAGCTATTAGGTACAATGAGGCACACATAGCAGCCGACAAGTGCATCGTTTTGATATGGATGTGCACATATGGAAAAGGTGCACTGTATTCTTTAAGTTATTCTTAATGTTGAAAAGTTGCTTCTTTGCATGGTGTCAAGCCTAAACTCTTCCCTTCCACCATTCTATTAAGATTTTTTGTTTTGGTAAAATAGCATTTCATATCTCTTTATTAATCAGAATACCAGCTATCTGATAATGCTATCTACTGAAGATAGCATTCATAACTCTTTATTAATCAGACTACCAGCTATCTGATAATGCTATCTACTGAAGATAGCATTTCATATCTCTTTATTAATATTGATATTGATCATAGTTGCCTCTCGTAGATTAAATCAGGTGAATCAGGATGCCTTTCAGGCTGATCTTTCTACTGAATTTGCATCTTTTGGTAAAAAGTATGAAAGTGTCAATGATATGGCAATGTGCTATGATACCATTGTTAGGCAGATGCTTGACAAACATGCGCCGGTAAAGAATACCATCCGTTCACGACCATCAAATCCTTGGTATAATGAAGAAATTCATCAGTCTAGACGTTTCCGTCGTAAGCTGGAAAGGAAATGGCGGAAATCTAGACTAGAATCGGATCGCCAGCAATACGTAACACAGCGAACTGTTACTAATGAAATGATTGAAATGTCAAAACAAAATTTCTACAGGAATGAACTTGAGAATGCGGACAATAAAACTGTTTTTAAGAAGGTGAATGGTTTGCTAAACAGAGACACCAAAGTACTCCCAGCCCATGAATCGGCACAGGAACTGGCTAATGACTTTGCTAGCTATTTCAACAACAAGGTCACTACAATATATCAAGATCTGGGTAAAGACCAACCTGATCTTGACAGATATGACCCTTTGCCTGAGAGACCAGTTTGTGTTTCATTCAGTGAGTTTGATCTTTTGGGTGAGGAGGACGTTCTTAAAGCTTCCACAAAGTCTTGCTTGCTCGACCCTGTGCCGACATGGTTTCTGAAACAAAACATTCATGTTTTTGTTCCCGTTATCACACGTATCATTAATGAATCCCTTCATACTGGTGTTTTCCCTGACAACCTGAAGCATTCTATTGTCACACCCATTATCAAAAAACCATCTCTCAACTCAAATGACCTGAGCAATTTCAGACCTGTGTCCAATATTCAATTCATATCAAAACTTATTGAGAAACAGGCTGTTAAGTCTTTGAATGATCATATGGAAAGAAACAACCTGGGTGAAAAATTACAATCTGCTTATAAAAAAGCACACAGCACAGAAACAGCATTAATGAGAGTTAAGAATGATATCATGAAGTGTATTTCCAACCACAAAGGTGTTTTTCTAGTACTCCTCCATTTGAGCAGTGCTTTCGATACTGTAAATCACAACAAGCTGATCAACAGATTACAGAGTGAAATTGGAATACAAGGTAAAGCTTTGCAATGGTTCAGATCCTACCTGTCTGAGAGAACCAGCAGAGTTTGCATTGATGGTACTTTTTCTGACCCTGTTGAGCTCCAATTTGGCCTACCTCAAGGTTCAATCATCGGACCCTCAGGGTTTTCTTTGTATATTTTACCAGTTGCTCGTATCATCAAATCATTCAACTTATCTTACCACTTGTATGCGATGACAGCTGTACACCAGTTTTGATCCCAAAGACCCGGTATCCATTGATGCTGCTTTAGATAATCTATCTCATTGTATTGATGCTCTTAAGGCTTGGATGAGAACGAACATGCTGAAACTTAATGACAGCAAAACTGAGTTTTTTGTGACCACTACTCCACACCTGAAGCGCTCAATGATACCGGTTGCTTTGAGGGTTGGTGACAAATCCATCTGTCCTTCAGATTCTGTGCATAACCTAGGGGTTATATTTGACTCTCAAATGTCTATGTCCATTCACATCAAGACTCTTTGTTCTAACCTTACATACCAGCTTCGCAACATTTCCCGGATACGTCGGTACTTGGATTATGACACTTGTCATCTGGTCATAAGAGCCCTTGTCCTTTCCAAGATCGATTATGGCAATGGGCTGCTTCTTGGCTGTTGTAAAGCAGACATTCAAAGACTACAACGGATCCAGAATTGGGCTGCGAAGCTGATATGTAAGGCCCTCAAATATGATCATGCCACACCATATTTAAAGCAGTTGCACTGGCTCCCTGTTGAAGAGCGCATCAATTTCAAAGTGTTAGTCACTGTGTTTAAATGCCTCACCAAGAGTGTTCCTGAGTACCTGTCTGATTGTGTTTCCCTGCACTGCCCTGCTGCGTGCAGGCCTCATGCTCTGCTTCTGATACCACCCTCCTGACAGAGCACAACACAATCAAAACACTCATGTCAGCTGAACGCAGGACTTTCTCCTATGTTGCGCCTCGCACCTGGAATAGACTGCCAATTGGTATCAGGGAATCACAATCAGTGGGTATTTTCAAGAGGGTTCTAAAGTCACATTTGTTTCCATAGATTTTGTAGCCTTCACAGGCAGTTCTCATTTATTTTTCTTCATGTTCTTCTTTTGCTTTGTTTTTGTTTTGAGCGCTACGTTCTAAATGTAGCAGCGCTATATAAATATTTATAATGTATGTATGTATGTATTAATAAGACTACCAGCCATCTGATAATGCTATCTACTGAAGATAGCATTTCATATCTCTTTATTACTCAGACTACCAGCCATCTGATAATGCTATCTACTGAAGATAGCATTTCATATCTCTTTATTAATCCGACTACTAGCTATCCGATAATGCTATCTACTGAAGATAGCATTTCATATAGTTTTATTTAGAGACTACCAGCCATCTGATAACAATATCTACTGAAGATAGCATTTCATATCTCTTTATTAATCAGACTACTAGCCATCTGATAATGCTATCTACTGAAGATAGCATTTCATATAGTTTTATTTAGAGACTACCAGCCATCTGATAATGCTATCTACTGAAGATAGCATTTCATATAGTTTTATTTAGAGACTACCAGCCATCTGATAACAATATCTACTGAAGATAGTATTTCATATCTCTTTATTACTCCGACTACCAGCCATCTGATAATGCTATCTACTGAAGATAGCATTTCATATAGTTCTATTTAGAGACTACCAGCCATCTGATAATGCTATCTACTGAAGATAGCATTTCATATAGTTTTATTTAGAGACTACCAGCCATCTGATAACAATATCTACTGAAGATAGCATTTCAAATCTCTTTATTAATCAGACTACCAGCCATCTGATAATGCTATCTACTGAAGATAGCATCTCATAGTTTTATTTAGAGACTACCAGCTATCTGATAATGCTATCTACTGAAGATAGCATTTCATATAGTTTTATTTAGAGACTACCAGCCATCTGATAACAATATCTACTGAAGATAGCATTTCAAATCTCTTTATTAATCAGACTACCAGCCATCTGATAATGCTATCTACTGAAGATAGCATTTCATATAGTTTTATTTAGAGACTACCAGCCATCTGATAATGCTATCTACTGAAGATAACATTTCAAATCTCTTTATTAATCAGACTACCAGCCATCTGTAACCATAATTTGTGATTGATTGATTGATTGATTGACACGATTGGCCCATGGAGGCCAAAGGAGACAACCTTGAAATTGAGATAACAGCAAAAATATGGAGTAAAAAAAATACATAAGAAAATAGACATCACAAAACTCTGTAAGTTAAAACAAAGTATGCTAGACCAGTATTATGATAACCTAATGTTTGTAGATAATAAAATAGTAACTCAATTTTCAAAAATGCCTCCTTTGGCCTCCATGGACCAGATTGTGTAACATTTGTCAAATATAAATACCACTTTGTTACTCAAACTGTATTCATTATATGGAGCTTGTAACCTACCTTGCTGCAGGTAGCGATAACTAAGGGCGCCACACACTAAAAGCTTGACTGCTTCAGCACACACATTCACTGTAATAGGTAGATAATCGTACTTCTTATCTGTAAAGAAAACACATCACAATGTGTACCATAATACATATTCAAGAAAACATCTCAATATGCCATACATGTACATATTCTTTAACTTTAGGGTAGACAAGGTATTGTTGGTCAAAGCAGCCAAAAACAATCAATTTTCATAATCTAAATCAATAAATTATTGAAAAATAATACTTTGATGTTTTGCAAAAGTTCATTCTACAAACCATATACTTCGAAAACTGAGTTAGGTGTGTTTATGTAAGTGTTGCAGGTGTTTCAGCCCTCTTTCAACATAACTCAAAAACCACAGGACCTACAAAAGTCTATCTGTGATATTTGACTTCTTCTACAATCTCGCTATGAAATGAGCAATGCAATTTTTGCCAAATTAAAGCTGACTACCATTCGCAAGATGCTGTGATTACTACCAAATCGCAACAGTTTAAAATAGTGTCAAACCTTAATGCAGCTGTAGAGTTCAGATGCCATTTAGTTTTGTGATACATCCAAAAGCTTCTTTGTGCATTTTCATATTTTCCAATTTCATATTTTAATAATACCTTAGCAAATTGCAATGGATTTATGAAAAGTGAGGGGCACAGACGGTACCTGCTTCCAGTAATAACCTTGTTATAAAACTTAAACCTTGCTCTATTAAATTAGGAATTCTTCGGCTGAGAAATTCTTAATTATATACTAATAGCCTATATAGTGAAACCTTATCTTGGTTTCCAAAGAGAAGTATTTATACATAACCAGAGTCATGCTTTTTGGTTAATAAAATTCAAAACTGTGAATATCAAAGCAAATGATTATACCAATCATATCGGTCTTTTTGAAAAGTTCGGTGGCTCTGAAAAGAGCCGTTCATTCTGCGGTTCGAAAACCTTTTTCTGTCTCTTTTATAGAAGCTTTAGTATTATGGTTAAAATCAACCTTATTTATGGTAACACTGTGAGTCCTTTCATGGACTCGAGTTTGATATCAAGTCCAGACTAGGACCTAATACTGAATGATGAAACCTGACTTGGTTTCAATCTTGAGGGTGGCGATTACGAGTTCTTTCCTGGACTCTAACCTTGAAATAAATATCAAGCTTGTTTGATATCAAGTCCAGACTAGGACCTGATACCGAATGATGAAACCAGACTAGGTTTCAATCTTGAGGATGGTGACTGTGAGTCCTCTCCTGGACTCTGAATTTGATGACGAGTCCTGACTAGGACCCGACACAGAATCCGACTCAGAAGATTAGGCAGCAAAAATATATCCAGTTCTTAGTTTAGTTGTACTTGTAGCCTATTTGTATTGTTTTGTTCTTTTATTAACCCAACTCCCTCTAGTTTTTGCCTAGGAAGGAAAGAAAGAAGGAAGGAAGGAAGGAAGGAAGGAAGGAAGGAAGGAAGGAAGGAAGGAAGGAAGGAAGGAAGGAAGGAAAAGGAAGGAAGGAAGGAAAAAAGGAAGGAAGGAAGGAAGGAAGGAAGGTAGAAAGAAGAACAAGAGAAAAATTGTTTTCCTCATCCAGGATTTGACCCACCAACCACTAGGGTGCCAAACAGCAGAATGGGTATAGCAAACTATGCATGTGACCATGGTCCAGCCAACGGTTTCGTGCGTATACATGCAGTTTGGCAGGATTGAAACACATTTGGATCATGTGGGATGCAGGGTTCGAATTTGGCTGTATCACATAGCAGTTTGCTCCACATTTTGAAGTAACTGCTACCCAATTTTGCATTTGTATAGCACTTTTCATAGTGCTTATGGGCTATTTCATTATAAATGACAACATTGAGTCCCAAAAGGGGTCAAAATTCAAACTCATTTATTTCATGCAAATTCATTATCATTTCAAAGTTCAGATGGTGTGTCAATAATTCTCAAAATATTAGAGCGTCAAACCCTCAGGAACCATTAAAAAATTAAATTGAATTTTTGCTGTGTAAAAAAACATAGCTGCCGTCTGGAGGGGACATTTTTTAAACAATTTAATACACAACTTTGAAAGAGTGTATGTAACCAACATTGGGTTCATACTTATTCATATTTAGTCTGTAATAATTGTTGTATGTTCCTTTACACTTCAGTGTCTTAAATATGCCAGTTTCAATATAAAACAATTAGTAAATTGATACTAATCCAGATAAATGGTGCAAAATTACTACATATTTTAAGGATAAACTTTATCTTCACATGAAAAATTCATGAAATAGTCATTTTGTCCTTCCCAATAGCTACACTGATGCATAAGTGAGTATTCTGCGTCAATCTGTTGTACTAGTCATGGAAAACCTAAAATAAAAGACCCTCCTGTGTCATTTGTTCTGGATAGGACACATTTTTAACACATAATAAAGCATACTTTAACTTTAGAAATAGCTGCATCAATATTATTGCATCAATATTATTGCATAAAAGATCCCCAGCATTTAAAATCCACTACAAACAGGGTTAATATTCTGGTTAAATTAGGAATATTGCAATTTTTAGCTAACCGAAGTTCAATGCAGAATAATATCATATGTGTTCTCAACAACTGGACAATAATTTGAACACTAAAGTGGTTTGTAAGCATAATTTGCAATAAAATGCAAAAATTTCTTGTGGGTTTGGCTCTTTGAAATTTTTATTTTTAGTTTGTTTACCAATTCATGGAAATGACATAATTGTGCTGGAGAGGACATTTGTTAAATTGCAAACAGAATCGTGGATACAGGCTTGCAAAATGCAACAAATACCAAATCATGTGCCACCTTGGTAGAAGGAAGACCACTCTTCCTCTACAAATTTCACATTCTATGATATAACCCATCTTATTTCAACAATTAGTAATTAACTTCAGTTCTGGAGAGGACAAATTTTTAACGCGAACTGTGGTATCAAGAACAAGTGGTCTACTGTATGTAAAATAAATGAATTCCTCAATCAGTGCCCTGTCCCATCAATTGGTAATATAACACAGATTATACAGGTAGGGTAAGGGTTTATATTTCCTCTTTAATGTTAACAAAAATGGAGGCATGAATTGGAGAGGACACTCATTTTTTTATTTAACGAAATGCCAATTTTGCAAGAATCGACAGAATTTTAACATTTTTGCACCAATTTTCACCATTCAACTTGCATGATGTTCCACACATATCATATTTTCATTGCAACAAGCACATTGCCATAGAATGTACCTAATTTTTCAAAGAATTTATTCAGAATACATGGGCAAAATGAAATGGGACTCCAAAATTGGGTTAAAATGTACCTTTTGGCAATTTTTTATACAAAAATAGACAGAATTCTGTAAAAATGCTCATGTAGCTTGTAGTTTGTGGCATACTTAGAATTAAGTTAATAACACTGCATTATCACCCTAATTATATCAACCAGATATGATAAAAGCCATTTTTGTGAACGTGTCATTTATAATGAAATAGCCCTTATATAGAAGTATCCTGATTATGATGAATTAGCCAAAAACTGCTACGCAAAATTTTTAAACGAATTCGAACCCTGGTGGGATGCATGGTCTGGCATTCCCTTCGTGCTATATGGTTTTGTACAGTAGTGGCATTAGGGTTAAACCCTGATATTAACAATACCATATAGGCCTACATACCTTCATTAGCTGATAACCGTGTGATTATTATTCGACCTGATCCCAAGCACACATAAATAACTCCCAGAGCCACCGTGATACTACAGGCCCATACATCCATCCCCATTGTACACTAACTGCAATTTATCTACCTGTAAAACAAAGAAAAATTCTTAGAAATTCTTAAATTACATTCATCATTAAAATACTGTGGCAGATGATGGTAGTCTTTAACCCTATACTATTTTGCAGCAAACCTTTGACGAGAGCGACTGCCGTGATGTTGCAAATTCGGAGCTACATTTTGTAACAACGCGTACGGCCCACAGTTCATTCATAAATTTCCACTTGGCAACTGCAGATTGCCTCAGCAGCCAATCGGAGACAAGTGTGTGCCGTCCAACGCAGTAAATATGCGATGTATGCTTTAAAAATATGCGCTCGTCAAAAGTTTACTGGAATTGATTATAAAGAGGACTTGCTCGTGATCGAGAAGTCTTGCCACAAATTTGCTCACCAAATTTTAGCTTCACATTAAGAGGCTAGAGATTGTTGCATTCGAAATCTAGTCGAATTCGACGAAACATAGTCAAAAACCTCAATTCCGTGACCATTCTCTGGCTAGTAAGGTTTGACGATTGATTTGACTTCTATGGACTATTTAGAAAAAAATTAGCTCCCATGTCCCTCGCGAAAATCCCGGCATTTTACGCTAGATAGAGGCCAAAATCCAAAATGGCCGCCACCCAGGGCTGTCAACTTTTTGGAATTGCTTGGCGGGAGACAGAGGCGTACCGGGATTTGCCGATCTGACACAGAGCTCCTCCACTTCCGGCACCACCCCTGACTAATTAACTTAATTAAGCTGTTGTAATTTTAAATTAATGTACATTTATTTAATAGTATTTGTTTTTAATTCATAAGATTAATAATTTATCTTCAAAATAAGACCAAAACCATTTGTTCATGATGAATTTTAGCAAAAATAAAGGAATAAGAAGACAAAATGATTTAGCAAAATGTGACAGCACCACCTTTTTTAGGGTCCCAGTATAAAAAACATGACTGTACATATTTACAACACTTGCATGATGTACCTCTGTACCAGAAATCTTAGTGGTGTCAAGCCATCTTCATGGTAAAATGACTGTTTGGAGATCGCATTGAAATACACAGTAATTGACATTAATGTTCTAATACCCAGAATGCAAAGTCCAATAATTTATTTCAATGAGCGATTCAAACACTATTTTAACCATGAAGATGGCTTGACACCACCAAGATTTCTGGTACAGAGGTACCGGTACATCATGCAAGTATTTTGAATTTGTGAGTTTGGTAAAATATGGTTGACTATTTCCCACAAGGTCAATGTGGTCACAAATGGGGTCTAATGGCTGAGGAGTCATCTTTGAGCCCCTGTGAAATTTTTATTAAGCCAATTAGTGGTCTACCCTGCTATAGGGGGTCACACCTGAACCTATATTGCCTACTAAAGGCAAAATAGATGATGTCTGACATCTGGTATGAAGAGGAGGGGGGGGGGCTCAAAAATAGGAATTTGTCATGTGCATCATCATGAACATGAACATGCCTTTTTAGATGACTATATCAGCATATGGGGGTGAGATACATTTTTTTTGAGTCCAGAATCTTGTTATTTGGGTCAAAGACACACTCGATTCCAGTTTGTAGCCATGTAGCTTACCCCAATGAGAACTCAGAAGATATGGATGTCTAAACTCGGAAGAAAATTAATGTTGTGACGCGCGTGAGCAAAAAGGGGGGTCTGACCCAATTTTCAACACCTACCGTTTGAAATGTGTTCATTTGGCACATAGGGCTATGGTTAAACAAAATCTGAGAGGGTGACCAGCCAACCCATTTAATAGGTGATTTGAAAAAAACTCGAAATTTTCAAAATGGATTAAATTTCATTTAATGGGGGTTTTCTTTTCCAAATAAGACCAAATTTTCATAAATATATCATTTCCCAGCTTAAATCTCTCTACTTCTTGAAGAAAATTATGATTTATTATCTCATGTTATGTAATTTTTTAACAAATTTGATAAATATTTTGAGTAGTGAATATTTATACTTTGACTGTCCAATACATATATAATAGATATTTAAAATAAACAAGTGTGTCATAGGCTCTCTTCTGACAAAATTTGGGCAACTTTTGTTGTGTAATGACAAATTTATGGCCACTTAAATGTAATTTTTGTGGTAAAAAAGGGAAATTGACATGAAAAGGTTTACTCAACAATTTTAATAATCAATGAATGACTCTGATATTTCACAGCTTTGAAGGTCATGATATGGGTAATGTTCACAAATAATATCAGCCAGTTTGAAAACACAGGTCAAATTCAAGATTCTGATGTTTGTGCAATTTTGGATGTGACTGATGTCAATGTGAACGGAAACCACACACTGTAAAGCAGAGTATATTTCAGAAAATAATGATTCAACAAGTTTTCACACCCCAGTAAATTAAATGGGATATATTGAAACATATCAACCTGTGTTAGTGTTCATTTTAAAACATTTTAAACAATTTATAGAAGCGGATGTGACATTTTCAATTGTGAACAGAATATTTCATTATTACAAACAGTTTGCTTGTCAAAAATATAAGCTTTTAGCACTTCTAACACATATATTTTGTGAGATTCTATTGAATTGAGCAATGCTAAAATGTTTTTCCTGACCCTTTATATTTTTGACAAGCAAAATGTTTATAATACTGAAATTATTCCGTTCACAATTGAAAATGTCACATCCGCTTCTGTAAATTATATACAAAACTGTCCCCTAAAGACAACAACAAAGCCATGAAATAATCATATGTGACATGTATGAAATAATAAACCTATTTTAGAAAGTAAAATATCATGTTGTTTAAGTATTTTGACCTAAAAACTACTAATTTTGAGGATGTGACATGTGAACGGAAATTGAAGCTTTTTGAGTCTCCTGTCACAATTAAAGAAAACATACTGAATTAAAGATTTGTTGTGCCTTTTGATCCCCCACAAACCTGTAATGAAATAACTTCAAACTGGCATCCTAGTCCCATTCCTGTCTTAGTTCTTTGAAGAAACTATTTTGGATGTGACAGGTACATGTACCATGGATGTGACACATGTGAACGGAAACTTTGAAATGACATCTGTAAGCTAAGTTGATGAAGGAGTTTTCATTAAATGGTGTCATTAGATAGCTCATAGCAGGAGATTTTTAAAAATCAAGGAGAAAAAATTCTGCCACTTATTTGTTAATAAATTATACTATTTGGAAAATTAATCGGATGTGACAAAACTGTGAACAGAATTTGTTGGCAAAAATTCAAAATATCGCAGTATCTACATATTAAGAGCAACAAGTGTAATTTGTTCAACAAATAGTAACAAGACTCTGAACTTTACTAAAACACACTAGTTTGCCATTCATGTAAAGTATTAGTCGATCTATTCCACATTGAATAAGGTACATGTACATAGATGTGAACGGAAAATGTCACATCCGAATTCAGAAATTTAAATGGTTCTCATGCTAGTTTCACTACATAAAAACAACAAAAGCAGCTGGTAGGCTCAACATAGTTAAAAGTGGCAGCATTGGAAAATAAATGTCTGTTTCCAGGTTGCTAGTAAAATGTGGTTTTTGACCTCTTTTTATTCCTGTTCGTTTTTATAGATAAAAGCAGAAAGGCCGATTAAGCTAGTGGAGGTAGGCCATACAGAGTCAATGAAAAATCACCAACAGTCAATTCTGTAACCCCATTATTTTTTACACACCAGGCCAGATATGTTGAAAATCAAAAAGTGGCGCCTAACCGTGAAATGGGCCTTTAACCTAGACTGCCTTACTAGCCTGTATCTCGTTTCGGCCAAAGAACGTCTGTAATACATACCTGTTTTTAATGACTTTGCAACAATGTTTCTATTGTCAGCAATAACAGCTTGCATTCATACTTTTGAGTTTATATGGTGAATTTTCGTACACATCATAAATAAGTGAAATCAGAATATCCTGAAAGGAATTTAGGTAACGAATTGAACGACACTGACCTCGCAGCAGCTAATGTTTTCATGTAAACATGGCGTCATTAGACATTTTTAGCCTACGTTTCGTATCCTACTATCGGATCGTTGAAACAAGAAAATCTCATTCCCCGGCCTCATTCACGAATTCACTCACCTTCCTACATCACCAGTTGAAATAAAACTCAAAACATCCCGTGTTATTCCTCAAAACTACATGCACCTTCATTAATAAAAATTGAAATCCTAGTAGAATTAATTAATATCGAAAATTGTTTGATATAAAACGTCAACAAAAGTAATTTTTCTGAAGAAAGTAATTTTTCGTGTCAAAATGGCGGCTCGCAGTCGCATCCCCTGCTTTCCCCAGGTCACGGTCTGTCTACGTGACGAACAGTCAGGGTCAGAGGACAGCGCAATCTGTCTGCTGCCATGCCGTAAGGTCCCTAACAGTCAATTTTGAGTTTCCCGTCACATAATTTCTGAAAACAAGTGAGGTACCGTAACTTTTTCATTATTCATTATTCATTATTTGTCTGCCTTTCATTATATGACCAACACGCATGTAAAATGTGTTGTTATTTGCCGCTCACTCACTTGAAGATGGATGTTTAGCCCAAATGAGATTCAAAAGTATATTACAAAGAGTCTGCAAGGTTGACAGCAAAATATAAGTTTTGATTTTGATTTTTCCACAAAAAATAAAGGGATATTCATAATTTTTTTTGCAAATATAACCAGTTTTCATTGGTATTTTTGAGAAAATCACAATAATGAATTCAAGTGAGGGTCAGAAAATGAAGTGAGGGCGGGTGACGGGAAACTCAAAATCGACTTTCCTTGGCCTAATATATGCACCTAATATGGGCATAATGGCTCCGCCCAATATACGGTGCTGTCAATCATCCTTATTCACAATCGCCTTTGTCGAACAGACTTTTACGCAGGTAATTAAGAGCTCACGCTGTCCTCACTTTAGCGATTAGGATCGACGAGCGTCAGGCCGACACAATCTGGTTGTGTAGGAGACTATCATCGTGATGCCCACGTTGGAACCATTGGATTACGGGAGAAATATTCATACCAGGACTGAAGCAAATGTGGCCATTTCCATGTTTGTACCGGGCAAGTACCGGACATTTTTCAACACGGAGCTAGCGGAGATAACTGCAAAATTCGTCCAAAGGTAAGCAAAGGGTTGGGGATCGCATTTTTAACTTTAACTAAACTGTTTCGGAGTTAAGGCACGCTAAAAGTAGGCCATTTCGGGGGCTGTATTTGGTGTACATGTGACGTTTTGAACAGAGTAAAAAACGACCATTTATACGCTATTGCTGATATATACTCGCCGAATCATGTACCAATACACAAGGTATTGGTACATGAGATCAGGTATAGATTTAACCCTTGGCTAAAACGATACCCTAAACAGGGATTTTCAAACTCTAAACAGGGATTTTATTCCTTGCATCAAATTTCATACCCTAAATTTCATTTCCGCGGATTAGCCATTGCAATTTTGCTACCCTTTTTTCTGATTTTTCATGTTTTTGACACCCTAAACATGAAACGCGCATTTCGTGCCTAACCAGTTACCCACAAAAACTACCCTTTTACGTGTTTTCCGGGGTGTTTTCATGATCATGGATGGTGTACAGGCCACAATGGGAGTGACCCCCGGGCAGAAGCAGAAGATCAAATTTCCCAATCATAGTGCATTGTAGACAAATGGTAGAAATGCCTAGAAGCCTCCTCTCCCTAGCATACCTACTCAGGGCCGGCGCAACCTATGCGACAGGTCAGGCGATCGCCGCACCAGTTTTGAGCAAAGCAAAAAAAAAAAAAAAAAAAGAGAGAACGAAAGAAAGGAAAAGTATGCACCAAATCGGGCGAATTGAGTTCAGAAATGCAAAATTTCCCTAGGCAATACACTGGACCCCCGGATTGGTCATAACTTTACAGCAGGCACGGTTTAGAGGGGGGGCGGGCCATCCTCCCACAAAAAAGAGGAAATGAGAGAAGAGAAAGGGGGAAAAAAGCTTTTAAAAAAAAGGAGAAAAAGAGAAAAGGAGGAGAGAAAAAGTTAAATTGCACGTAATTGAGTAGGACACAGTAGGTCCATGCCTAAAAAACCGCACAGTCGGGTCGATCAGAAGTAGGCCTTATAATATAGGCCTGCAATTATTTTAGGCATTGCTTGAAGGCGGGTCCAGGGGTCCTCGTACCAAAAGCATGTGCAAATTACTCATGGGCCCGCCGATATGCAGGGCCTATCACATTGTATCACCACAGTCACTATATTAGACGACAATAATAGGGAAAACTTGTTCACGAAAGGCTTCATGGACGGGCCGTCATTCATAAATATTTTTGGCTTTTTCAACATGTTCTAACACACTAATAGTGCCAAATCGCTTCAATATTAGGTCTTCATTTTCCAACTTCTCAGGGGGGAATATCCCCCTCAGACACCTCCATGCGTAGTGGATAAACAAGTGTCCATTTTCGCTTCTGCTTTCAACATTTGCCAATTTATATTTTATAGGCCTACAACAATAGGGAAACTAAATGCTTCATGGCCCGTCATTTCACAAATTTTCAGCTTTTTCAAACTAAATTTGTACACACTAATAGTGCCAAAATGGTCCACCAAATCGCTTCAAGTAGGTCTTCATTTTGCAAAATTTCCTCAGACACCCTTCTGCTTTCAACATTTGCCCATTTATGTTTAAAATAGGTATCCTAGGTGAATTCAAATTTGCCATCAAATTGCATCATTTTATATATCAAATTAAAGCCCTTGAGTAAATTAAGCCAAAACTGAAAACCTTTTTTCATAGCACTTTCCGTAGCAAAGTTACATCTTGTCAAAGATTGACTTTCATCAAAAAGATTCAGCTAGCAAAATTCCCCAAAACGGCATTTCGGGGTGTTTCTAGATCTTAGTCTCATGGCGATGGCAGCTTTTTTTAATGGAACTGCTATCAAAATCACTCTAAAATTCCATGTGCGACTTGATTATCACCATAAAAAATCATATGTAAATGTAAATATGCATTGTGTTGGGGCCCCGGTCTCGGCGAATTCGCTGACTAGTAAATGTGTTAACTAAGGTTTGCCTAGGTTACCTATTTAAAAACATATGCCTACAACAATAGGGAAAACTTGTCCACGAAAGACTTCATGCCATGTCATTTCACAAATTTTCGGCTTTTTCAAACTAAAATTTTACACACTAATAAAGACAAAATGGTCCACCAAATCGCTTCAATTAGGTCTTCATTTTGCAAAAGTTTCTTACTTCTGAGGGGGCACACCCCCCCTGCGATGCTCGCTTCGCGCACTTTTTTTTACCATTTACGATATTTTATTTTAAAGCACCCCGGGGAAGCAGTCCTGGATCAGCCCTTGACACCTTGTATATATTGATGGGTCTACTTTCAAATTATCAGCGGCACCCCCCCCCCCTTCCCGGGTTTTATAATGTGAAGTTCTTAATCTGCATATTTACCATTGCAAATTGGGGGAAATTATAATAGAGTGAATTGGTTTTTTTCGTGACTGATTCTCGCGCAAGGCCAAGGGCCCCTAAAGCGGGCCCCTGCACCCCACGCCGTTACACGCTCCGCTCGCGTCGCTCACTACGCTCGAATTGGATAGTAGATTTCTAGCGCCGCACCACTTATAAATCCCTTGCGCCGGGCCTGCTACTATACATGTTATGTATACGCCGTACCTATATATTTAGACTGACCTACAATGTAGTCTACTACTAGTCCTAGATAGTTTGGTGAATGTCAATGTGTTAGTAACACGTAACTTACGTGTTGGGAGACTCTCCATGTCATGACCGTGATGTAACATGTTTCTTTCAGACTGTTTTTTTTTAAACAAAGGACCAACACTGAACTTACCAAAATTAAGCTTGAAATACATGATTTGATGATCTTTTTCAGACTCACGAGTATGGTAAATGACCGGGGTAAATGACACAACAGATCACATAATCACCTGTCATGCGGATGCATGTGTACGTGTTCGTGTTTACATCTTACATTTTTATAGGGATGGGCAATATCAAGAAAAAAAAGTGCATTGGTCCTCCGGTTTCCAAACTCTATTCATAACCTCATTAATAAACGCGATGCGTGCGATCCAATCATATTTTATTATTTGTGAAAACGCGAACGCAAATCGAGGTCATTAATATCTCACAATTGACCGCAAAATGCGTAATTGTTCCAATGTCGCACACAATTGACTTCTGCGTATACCGTACAGCGTCCAACGAACTGCGTGCGCGCTGGCTGCCGATTTGGATTGTGCGCTACCATATTTGCACAGATTCTGATACGCACTTTTGTTATTAGTCGTTTTGTTTTAGCCTGATCGATTTTGGGAAAGGGAAGATGTAAAAATTGTATATTTTACAAACTTTTGAGGAAAATTTTGTGTTATTTTGTAAAGTTAAAAGATCAAAGTGACGGTTATGAATGAGGTTAATAACTTTGCATCGGTTATATACGGGCATTGTGAAAATCTAAACATTTTGCTTTGGACCTCGGAATATCCTCGGGGCTGCGCCCCTCGGGATAT
The DNA here is from genome assembly GCF_039555335.1 of Amphiura filiformis. Lineage (NCBI taxonomy): Eukaryota > Metazoa > Echinodermata > Ophiuroidea > Amphilepidida > Amphiuridae > Amphiura > Amphiura filiformis. The sequence continues at coordinate 46,266,476 of NC_092633.1, read as the reverse complement.
TCCTCGGTTCCAAAGGCAAAATGTTTAGATTTTTCACAATGCCCTCCAAATAACCGATGCGCAGTTATTAACCTCTAATTCATAACCTCATTACCATACGCGATGTGTTTAATCCAATCACCGATTATAAATTTCAAATACGCGAACGCAGTTGCAGGTCATTGAAAAAGTATAATGACCGCGTCTCGTGACGTCAGGCGCACAACAATGACCTGAAATCGTGACGTTTCACCGAATTTTAATTGATTGGGGCCCCGAACATGGATTTCTTTTACTATGCAAATGAGGGCGGCGAATTTAAAGATGGCGATAACCACTTAAAATAAATTGCACACGGCGAAACCCCGACGCAAAATATAAACAAGAAAATGTAAACAAAGAACGTAATTGTAGGAAAATACGTGTACATAGTAATCTTGTGTAACATTAATCAACTAAGTTTTGTAATAAATAATGTGAATAAAGATTTTTTTTGAAAAATGAAACATGACTTCCGTGCCCTAATTTCCATGGTGATTGCTGACGTTTGATCTCTGCCGATACCGGCGGCCGACTTTCAGCTGAAGAACCGGCTGCACCGATACGAAGTTTAGAATCCGATGTGTTGTAAACATGGATTTAGAGGTTAATTTTAGCAATTTATGGGATGAATTGGAGTATGATGACATAGTAGAGACAATAGAAGCTATTGAGAGAGAACATGGTACGAACCAATCGGAAATTCATCCCATTTCAGCACCAGTGACTACCACCGCGAGTACCCCGGCCAAAACCGTGACAACCAACAGCAACACGAAGTCGGGGATGCCAGCCAAGCAACCAAGATTTGCTGACACTACTGAAGCAGATCTTGTTAAACTAGAAAGTGCACGTCATGAAAAGAAGACTATGGACACAACAGCATGGGCAGTGCGGCTGATTAAGGGTAAATAAAACCAAATAAAATATCAAGTTCACTTCCCGAGTCCAAATCCTCCCATGCATCTTCGATACGGGCAGTACACGTACGGTGGTACATCCACTGTACTGCGCGCAACAGCGGCGAGGTTGATCATGCCCCAAATATCATGGGATTCCCTGACCTTGACACAATTTAATGTACACAATGTTCACACGCTCGATAAAATAATCTCAGTTCACTCATCATGCTCATAGACCATTTAGTAAATTCCCAGCCAGTTCTCAATAAAAGAAACAATCAAGAGCATCTCAATAGTATAAATTAGCATGGAATTGTGCATGACAAATTGACAATGTAGGCCTATACAGATGTACATGTACATGCACAGTTCATACAGTCAAAGCCTGCATCTTAAAGACTAAGAAAGGGCCTAATAATAAAATGTAATATTAATGAAAGTCACATGTCAATATTTATAACAAAATCAAAAACAAAACCTAAAAAAGCTAACATTGCAATCAACAAATAATTTACTTTCGCATTGTATTTTCTTTTATTGCTTTGCAGAATGGTGCAAGGCTACGAACCACGATGAGAAATTTGAGACCCTGCCACCAGATACATTATGTCAGCTACTGAGACAGTTCTATGGTTCAGCACGTAAAGAGAATGGCCAACCATACTCCAAGTCCAGTCTTCTCAACATCAGGGCTGCGTTGCAGAGATATATCTCGTCTCCGCCATTTAATAGGACAATTAATATTATTCGCAGCGAGCAATTTCAATCAGCCAACAATGTATTTAGCGGGCATTAAAAGTGATGAAAAGAGATGGAAAAGATACCAGCAAGCACTATCCCCCCATTACAACTGAAGATCTATCAAAGATGTTTGATACCAAGGTTCTATCCATGAACAATCCCCAGAGTCTACAGAGACTAGTTTTTTCCAATGCCAGTACTTTTTTTTTGCAGGAGGGGAGGGAAGGCTTACGAGATTTAAAGAGAGATTCCTTTGCAATTAAGCAGGATGCCTCAGGAAGGAGTACATTACAATGACATTCAATGAGCACCAGAAAAACCATCCTGGTACGCTCAATGAAACATATCAAATGAACAAACGGGTTCACTGAAACAGGCGAGGACAACTGTCCTGTAAGAGCGCTTCAAGCTCTACCTCTCCAAATTGCACCCATCATGTGAGTGGTTCTATCAACGCCCCAAGAGGCTCGCATCTGGTGCCATCTGGTATGATAACATTCCAGTAGGACATAACACCATAGGGAATATGATGACAAACATCTCAAAGGCGGCAAATCTAAGCCAAATCTACACAAATCATTCGATCCGGCAGCTGCAATTACCGTTTGAATAATGCTGGCTTCAGTGACCGAACCATCTGTAGCCTATCTGGGCATAGGAACAGCAGCAGCCTGAAAAGCTACTGTAGTGACGCCAGTGACGGACAGAAGCGCAACATGACCCAAGAGTTGTCCCGTCAGCAACGCAAGATTCCAAGAACGGCAACTCTTGCTTCACCTACAGTGTCTCTGATACCAGCATCTTCAATAAGATCACCTGCAAATTATACCATAGCACAACCAGCACCACTAGGCCTACCAACAATAGGCCTACCCACAACATCAGCAATGCCAATGATCCCAGCTCAGCCATCTCTTACCAGTGCAGTAGTGCGACGTCCACCCAACACCATGAACACAGCTTCATCAGCCTCAACAAGCTCTGCAGCAAATGTGGTGAACATGGTGAATCCACAAAATTTACACCCTATGTTCACCAACTGCAACTTTCAGGGTGCAACACTGAACTTTCATTTTGGACAATAGCCCCTGAAACTGACATGCTATTTAAATTCTGATTAAGTGATTAAATATATAGCTTTAACTTCAAAGAAATTGTAATCAGCCAAATTTATTGCATTTAAAAAAAATAATACATGAATAACTCAAATGATTGTAAATAGTGTTATTTTTTTATGAAGTGCAGATTGTACATGTACTGCTGTTTGAGCCTGTTTCAGAAAATGCTATCCGGCTCGTAAACCAAACCTTTATAGACATGTGAAAGTTAAAATGATCTGCTTTACGTTTTGCATATTTCCAATAATAATCATCTGCATGTTGACCTACATGTAAAAACAGCAATTTTGTAGCATTTATCAAAAGAACTGAAATAATTACGGTAACACATATTATAGTAGTATTGCTGTATGCCTAATGCCTATGCATGTATGTAGTGAATTGGTTGTAAACATGTCACATGAAATAACCAAATCTTTTTTCAGTGCATTTTTAAAATTTATACAAATCAAATGTGATTGTAGTTGTACAATTGCCATTTCAGAAATGATCTCTATGATTAAGTTCTATAAACTTCTAAATGCACAGTACTGAATGATGTATGCATGATGTAAAATTAATGGTAACCGCTATTTTGTAGCCAAAAAATTATCTTGATGAGTTCACATTTGAGTGATAGATGCCATGTGATGTGCATCAAAGTAGGCGATTAACTTACATTTTTGTAAGCTTAATTTGAAATTAACAATTGAGGTTAAAATTGCAGTGTCAAAATCTCTTCATTCAGTGACAAAATGCTAAATGTGACTGTAAATGTAATGTAAATAGTGTTATTTTTTTTAATGAGGTTATTGTACATACCATAATACAGTTGCTTTTCCAGAAATCATCAGCTATCATCTCATGGTTTTAAATCTAAACCATAGCATAGTATGAGCAATTTTAAAACTCCTTGGATGAGCTTGATTTGTAAATTTTTCAAATGTAGGTAATTTTCATGAGGTGACTTTAAACTTTGACCTGTTTAGTGTGATATTTACATGTAAAAGCGTGACTTGTGTTCACTGTTTACATGACTATTTAACACTTAATTTGTTTGATAATAATGTTTAATGTTTAGATTGTTTGGTGAAATACATGTAACAATGTGATGCAGTACTATTATTAGCTCATGTACTGTGTACCATGTCGAGAGACATGCACGTGTACATCATCATGATCATGTACGTCTTGGTCGACAATGGAGCTTCAGCAGCTTTCAGCTCATGAGCTTGCAATTTATGCAAGCTTCTCTAGCACCGGGCTCTAGTAATCCCGGCTTGCAATTGATCTAGATTAGACTAGCAAATTGCTAAAAATATGAGATCCGGACTATAATAGCTTACCTTTTAGACTGCACAATTTTACACGATTTTAGAACCTCATGAAGTGAGCTGTCAGCTGTAAACACCATGCTTCCACGTACATGATTATGTTTTTGCAAAGTGGGTCAGGTTCAACATGTAATAAACCATGATAATATTGTATTTTTGGTACAGTTTCCTATCCTGTATTTCCGTCTTGCTTGCAGTCGAGGTCCTTACAAAGATATTATATTCCAAGAAAAACACAACTGTGAAGTATTCCATCTTTTTTCGACGTATTTCCTCGACATTCCAATAGCATTGTCTTCTACATTTGATAATTAACGACACGCGACAAAATTCCCGCACTTCGAAAGGAAATGCTAAGCGGGCCCTGGAACATGGATGACATTTAAAAACACATCGCAACTACTAAATATTAAATTATTCCAAATACTGCGTTGTGATTGGTCAAAACTTGTTACTGGGCGGATGATGGACGGGGAAACCCCTCTAAATTGTATTTTGGTCGGAACAATGCATAATTATAGAAGGGGTGAAGGTATGAAACGAGGGTTCGACATGATCAAAAGGGACCGATTTATGTTTTTGGGGAACAAAATAATGGTTAAAATCCTTCTTTCTACATCAAGGACGGTTATGAATGAGGTTAATAACCGCGCGTCAGCTGATTTTCGGTGATTGTTTGAAATCGGAGGGTTTGTTTGGTCCTTCGAATTTTCCCTCAGGGGCTGACGCCCCTTCGGGAAAATTCCTCAGGACCAAAACAAACCCCTCCGATTTCAAACAATCACCTCAAATCAGCTGACGCTCGGTTATTAACCTCTAAGCAATTTTATAAATTTTATGTAAGGCCTAAAAAATTGTTTGATTGGCGTAACCCGACCTACCCTAATATTAGGCCCGACCCTAACTTGTTTATTTATTTTTTGCAAAAAAAAATTATAAAATTTAAAAAAATACATAAAATTAAATAGGCCTACATTTAAAAAAAAAGGAAGAAAAAAAGTTCCAAAGCCTTTATCAAACGAAATTTACAGCTTAAAGGAGTATTTCGTGATCCTAGCATCCTCTTTTTATGATGTATTTCAGTACATATCCACGAAAAAAGCATATTCCCAAAATTTCAGTTGATTCCGATATTGCGTTTGCAAGTTATGCATGATTATGTGTATTACACTGCTCCATAGACAATACGTTGTAGGCCTAATTTCGTTCTGGTGCACCAGAACGAAATTCAAATTTCACGATATCTTTGCTAAACGAATTAATCTGTAAGAAATATTTTGTACATAAACATTATGTAGCCAGAGGTTTCCAGTGATATAAAAATCTCAACTTTTTTTGAGAAAAGTGGGGGATGAGGCTGTGGATCACGAAATGCCCTTTAAAAAGTAAAAAATAAAAATAAAAAATAAAAAAGAATGCCGACCTACCCTACCCTAAATTTTTTTTATGTTACGCCAATCAAACAATTTATTTTTAGGCCTAAAAGCCCGAGGTAATGAGGCGCACCTCCGTCACTACTACGATTTCGGATTTCCACTGTCCTTCTCCTCACTCGCCAGTAGGCCCTTATAGAAGCCTGCGTGTTATACACTATAAATTTCAAGGATTTAAAATAAATCCTAAGGGATTGTGATTGTGATAAGGGACCAATAAAATAAAATTAGATTTAAAATTAAATCTTTAAGATTTAAAATTCAAATCTAAGTATAAGATTAATAGTCTATTAATTTTAAATCTAAAATTGATTGGTCCCTAATTCACACCTTTAATATTTATCCTTATATTAATTTAGAGTGTATAAAGACAAAGACATCTAGGCCTAGGCCTACATGCATGACAGGTATCTGAATGGGGCATCATGATGACAACTTTGTCAATCGCTGTTTTCCTCGTTTTTTGCCAATTGTTTTCGGTGTTTAAAGTATGAATAGGCCTAAGCTTTTTAAAGGGGGGATACCCTATCGGTTTAGGATATGGATTCTCTTCAAACTTACACACAATGTCAAATATTGTCCCCTTTATCAATCTATGTGAGAAAACGGGAACAATTTCAGCATAAATGTGAATAATTAGCAGCCTATTAGCAAGCCAATACACTGGTACGCGTGCATTGCATTCTGGTCAGGCATCTCGAAACAACGGCCGAGCGCATGTCCCGGTGGAAACAGGAAGTGTTCGCCTTGGTACTGAAAACCGGCTCGCCCTGTACACTTTTTATACCCTCTATTCATACTGATTAATCTTAAAAACATTACATATCACTGCGCTCATTATCATTCTTGACAAGATAGCCCATGCTGTATTTACTTCGCTTAATTATTTCATTATTTTTAGCTATATGATGCACATTTTCTACGGAAGCACTGAAGGGACATGTCATGTTGTCATGATGTCAAGTTGTCACGATAAATGACGACATAATTGACGACATAATTGCGAGTTGTCACGATAAATGATGACATAATTGACGACATAATTGCGAGTTGTCACGATAATTGACATGATAATTTCGAGTTGTCAAGTTGTCACGATAAATGACGACATAATTGACGACATAAGTGCGAGTTGTCACGATAATTGACATGATAATTTCGAGTTGTCATGTTGTCACGATAAATGACGACATAATTGACGACATAATTGCGAGTTGTCATGATAAATGATGACATAATTGACGACATAATTGCGAGTTGTCACGATAATTGACATGATAATTTCGAGTTGTCAAGTTGTCACGATAAATGACGACATAATTGACGACATAATTGCGAGTTGTCACGATATATGATGACATAATTGACGACATAATTGCGAGTTGTCACGATAATTGACATGATAATTTCGAGTTGCCGAGTTGTCATGATAAATGACGACATAATTGACGACATAATTGCGAGTTGTCATGATAAATGATGACATAATTGACGACATAATTGCGAGTTGTCACGATAATTGACATGATAATTTCGAGTTGTCGAGTTGTCATGATAAATGACGACATAATTGACGACATAATTGCGAGTTGTCATGATAAATGATGACATAATTGACAACATAATTGCGAGTTGTCACGATAATTGACATGATAATTTCGAGTTGTCAAGTTGTCACGATAAATGACGACATAATTGACGACATAATTGCGAGTTGTCATGATAAATGATGACATAATTGACGACATAATTGCGAGTTGTCACAATAATTGACATGATAATTTCGAGTTGTCATGTTGTCACGATAAATGACGACATAATTGACGACATAATTGCGAGTTGTCATGATAAATGATGACATAATTGACGATATAATTGCGAGTTGTCACGATAATTGACATGATAATTTCGAGTTGTCAAGTTGTCACGATAAATGACGACATAATTGACGACATAATTGCGAGTTGTCACGATATATGATGACATAATTGACGACATAATTGCGAGTTGTCACGATAATTGACATGATAATTTCGAGTTGTCGAGTTGTCATGATAAATGACGACATAATTGACGACATAATTGCGAGTTGTCATGATAAATGATGACATAATTGACGACATAATTGCGAGTTGTCACGATAATTGACATGATAATTTCGAGTTGTCGAGTTGTCATGATAAATGACGACATAATTGACGACATAATTGCGAGTTGTCATGATAAATGATGACATAATTGACAACATAATTGCGAGTTGTCACGATAATTGACATGATAATTTCGAGTTGTCAAGTTGTCACGATAAATGACGACATAATTGACGACATAATTGCGAGTTGTCATGATAAATGATGACATTATTGACGACATAATTGCGAGTTGTCACGATAATTGACATGATAATTTCGAGTTGTCATGTTGTCACGATAAATGACGACATAATTGACGACATAATTGCGAGTTGTCATGATAAATGATGACATAATTGACGACATAATTGCGAGTTGTCACGATAATTGACATGATAATTTCGAGTTGTCAAGTTGTCACGATAAATGACGACATAATTGACGACATAATTGCGAGTTGTCACGATATATGATGACATAATTGACGACATAATTGCGAGTTGTCACGATAATTGACATGATAATTTCGAATTGTCAAGTTGTCACGATAAATGACGACATAATTGACGACATAATTGCGAGTTGTCATGATAAATGATGACATAATTGACAACATAATTGCGAGTTGTCACGATAATTGACATGATAATTTCGAGTTGTCATGTTGTCACGATAAATGACGACATAATTGACGACATAATTGCGAGTTGTCATGATAAATGATGACATAATTGACGACATAATTGCGAGTTGTCACGATAATTGACATGATAATTTCGAGTTGTCAAGTTGTCACGATAAATGACGACATAATTGACGACATAATTGCGAGTTGTCACGATATATGATGACATAATTGACGACATAATTGCGAGTTGTCACGATAATTGACATGATAATTTCGAGTTGTCGAGTTGTCATGATAAATGACGACATAATTGACGACATAATTGCGAGTTGTCATGATAAATGATGACATAATTGACAACATAATTGCGAGTTGTCACGATAATTGACATGATAATTTCGAGTTGTCAAGTTGTCACGATAAATGACGACATAATTGACGACATAATTGCGAGTTGTCACGATAATTGACATGATAATTTCGAGTTGTCAAGTTGTCACGATAAATGACGACATAATTGACGACATAATTGCGAGTTGTCATGATAAATGATGACATAATTGACGACATAATTGTGAGTTGTCACGATAATTGACATGATAATTTCGAGTTGTCAAGTTGTCACGATAAATGACGACATAATTGACGACATAATTGCGAGTTGTCACGATAATTGACATGATAATTTCGAGTTGTCAAGTTGTCACGATAAATGACGACATAATTGACGACATAATTGCGAGTTGTCATGATAAATGATGACATAATTGACGACATAATTGCGAGTTGTCACGATAATTGACATGATAATTTCGAGTTGTCATGTTGTCACGATAAATGACGACATAATTGACGACATAATTGCGAGTTGTCATGATAATTGACATGATAATTTCGAGTTGTCAAGTTGTCAAGATAAATGACGACATAATTGACGACATAATTGCGAGTTGTCATGATAAATGACGACATAATTGACGACATAATTGCGAGTTGTCACGATAATTGACATGATAATTTCGAGTTGTCAAGTTGTCACGATAAATGACGACATAATTGACGACATAATTGCGAGTTGTCATGATAATTGACATGATAATTTCGAGTTGTCAAGTTGTCACGATAAATGACGACATAATTGACGACATAATTGCGAGTTGTCATGATAAATGACGACATAATTGACAACATAATTGCGAGTTGTCACGATAATTGACATGATAATTTCGAGTTGTCGAGTTGTCACGATACTTGACGATATAATTGCGAGTTGTATGACGAGTTGTCATGATAATTGACGACATAAAGTCATGATAATTTCGTGTTGTCACGATAATTGACATGATAATTTCGAGTTGTCGAGTTGTCACGATACTTGACGATATAATTGACGACATAATGTCATGTTGTCACGATAATTGACATGATAATTTCGAGTTGTCGAGTTGTCACGATACTTGACGATATAATTGACGACATAATGTCATGTTGTCATGATAAATGTCATGATAATTTCGACTTGTCACCTTGTATACTACATCGCGAGCGATTGGTATGGCCAATGAGGTGGCGCGTTTTTCCCAACGCATCAAAAGGCGCTCTATCCCATTGGTAACATGCTAAAAACAAATCGCTTTTGCTCAGCGTAGATAAGTATAAGTTTCAGATGTATTCAGTACGACGAGCTCTGCATACAGGCTACGGTTTTATGAAATTGCACAATTTAATATTCAAAATATGCTACTTTTTTCAAACTGCTTGAATGAAAACTGCAATCAGAAGAAATATTGATAGCAAATGATAAGTTGAATGTATGCAGTGTGTAAAACAGCGAGACATAAGTAGGTCTACTTGTAAGAAGAAGAAGTGCCTTGGTACGGACGTATCATACAGTGTCAGAGTGTATGCACTGAGAATTCGACAGGTCAGACGCCATGATCATGTCCATGATGATTAAATCAATATGCCACCATGGTAAGTTGTTGATATTTACGTCGCATTACACGTGTACCGTACATGGCCTTCTATTATATTGAAATGATATTTTATTTTAAGATAAAATGTAAACTCTAAGTCAGTGTTCTCCGACTTTGCATGTACGTACGCTCAAGTTCAACATACATTACAGTGTGAATAGAACGAATTCCCAGGGCCAGGCTATACCGTAGTATAGACCTTAGGCTATACTACACCATTCAGCAAAAATCAGCAAATTACTTCAGCGGTGTTCATCTGCTCTGTCTGATTATCGCGTAAAAAGAACTAGGACAGGTCATGCGTTTCTACACAGCTTGACCAGCAAATGCCCGATGCGATGTTCGCAGCTCCAAAAGACCCCCTTTTACCAGTACGCCGTCAGCTCCCAAATACCCACCACCTCAAAATTCCGGGGGAACATACCCACCAAATTTTTTAATGTGCCCCCCCCCACCCCGGGTATAGTCCATTTGGCAGGCTGGAGGCAGCAGTGTCTACATGTGTACACAGTACACGCACAATTAAAGGCGATGTATTTCTACGGCACGTTCACTTCGTGAAGCGCATGCTACAGATGCGTACCTTTGACGCTACTGTCTTGAGGAAATCAAATGGACTTTATTAATATTATATAATATGCACAACACGCTGCACTCAACTGAAGTCGTACTGATATCAATAAGGGGGCCTGAAAATAATGACCACAAATTTTCCTGGGAAAATTGAGTTTATACTTTTCTATGGGGTTGACCCATAATTTTCATGTCAAAAGGGGGCCCTGAAATTTTGAGGTCTGAAAAGGAGGGCCCCGAAAATTTTTCAGGATAAAATTTTTTTGCATTAGGCCCTTCGCACTTGATTATTAGTTTCCTGTTTACCGCCCGCGTCCAAAATTGAAAATCTCAAAATAATTAATTATTTTATTTTTATTTCCAATTTTCTCCTTTAAAATAACTTTCAACTACTTCTACTTGCCATTTTCTGACTAATATCAACAATAATGATGAATGAACAAAGAGTACAACTCCACCTTCCCTTATTTATGAAATCAAATATGTGACTCCTCGCCACAACTGAGCCCGGATGTCGCCAGTGCCACTATTGAGATATGCTCCATCGAACTTAACAATAAACAATAGGAAAGAAAGGATTTATTGACTGTTTTATTGATTTTTCACTACTTAAATGTCAAGTACTATAGACATGAAATACATCATTTTAAAGCTAATTTCAAGCAGAATATTTTGGTTGAATATCTCAAAAATGATGATTGGCGACATCCGGGCTCAGTTGTGGCGAGGAGTCACATATTGTTGTGAAATAATTAAATGCCCGCCCTAGTCAAAACGAGTCGATAGTTGCTTGTAATAGTTCAAACCAAATAAAGAAAATAAAAGATAATTAATAATTAATAATTAAAAGTCACCTCGTCCCTTTTCAAAATCTTAAACAGGAAACTAATAATCAAGTGCGAAGGGCCTTAGGCCCCGGCCCCTCTAACAAGTGTTTGTGAACGGTCCCTAATGCGCTCCACTTGCCAAAAGTCATGTGTTACAGTGTGGCAGAGTGTGAGCAGGAATGTTCACTCAGTATTTGTGCACCTTAATTTTGCTTGTAAAATACACTTTCTGGCAGAGAAGAACGGCACTTGTTTACATTTTTACAAACAGCGTAATCACAGAAGTGGGGTTGTGATTGATGTTCAATCATCTGATATAAAACAGACCAGTTAGCTGATTGGCCGATTACGCGTCAAAGAAGCAATCGATGCAGAGCGGGGCTCAGTATTAAGCCTGGCGTATTTACAGGGTGCGTGCGTCAATCAGAGCAAGGGAGTGCCAAGGGGGTTCTTCCTGGTTGAAGGTATAGGCCTACAGGAATGTGCCACGGTTTTGGGGTATCTTTTCAGCAAATTTCAGTATCGGTGGTTGGGTTTTCAGTGGAGACCAATTTTTGTCAAAAGGGCACCTGAAAGGACCCATTTAAAATTTGAGTGCATTTTGGGTGTTTTTTATGGAAAATCGGTGTACATGTAGTCTGTGTGGCAAATCCCTGTAGAAAATTGTTCAAAGGAACCCCCCCCAGGGAGTGCCGTACTTCTCTGGAAGCTAGTGTAAATAGCCAAATTTCCTTATAGACATTTTGTATTTGATACTGATCAATTATTGGCAAGAGAGGAACCATTGAAATCCATACACCCCATATATGGAAGACATGACCTTAATCTTCCACACAGGGAATGTGAATTTCAAATGGAGTTACCTGAATGGGTGACTCCATTTGATATATCTACACCCTGTGTGCGTAGATTGAGGTCAGACCTCCATCAAGGGGGTGTATGGATTTTAACTGAATAGCCCACTGGCTGCAGGACCGTGGCAGTCAAAATTCACACATCAGCATATAGGCTATATATATATGTAATCACATTGAATGCACAGTACGCTGTGGAGTAACTGCAATTTCGATTTAAATTTGCTGCTTTTTTTTTTTCCAGGGGTTGAAAATATGGGCAATTTTGAACATTTCAATTTTTCACCCACCCCTCAACAATTTCATTTTCAGAAGTTGCACTTACGTACAGCTACCTACTTGCACTGGATTGTACTTAGGAATAAAATTCATAAATCAAATGTGTACATTTCAACATAGTCCTATGCATAAATCAAAATGTGCGAATTTCAACTTTACTGGATGATAAATTTTGGATCATAAAAGCATTCAAATTTCATCATTCTTTTTTACCACAGGTTCTTACAGAGTCCCAGAAGTGACATGGAAAGAAAACAATAATCCCAGGAGACTCAGGGGGCCTTGACTTACATGTACATGTACGGTAATAACTTAAGGCCTCGATTTAGTAACATAGGGCCCTGACTTAGTTACACGGGCCCTGGCTTAGTAATTTGGGGCACCGACTTAGTAACTCAAGGCCCAAACTTAGTAACACAGGTCCCAACCTAATTACTTTGTTGGGGGCCCGTGCTACTCTATCAAGTCAGGGGCCTGTACTACTCTACTAAATTGGGGCCCACGTTACTATCTCGGGCCCGAGTTACTAAGTCGGGGCCCAAACTACTAAGTCAGGACCCAAGCTACTAAATCGGGCCCAAGATATTTCTTTCTTTCCATGCCACTTTGTGGGCTCTGTAGGTTGTTCAATTTAATCTTGGTAAGAAAAATGTATTAAATTTAAATATTTTTAATTGATATAATTATATATATTTTGGTTTATTTTACAGATGAAATTTGAACTTGTACTGGAACTGGAAGGAACCACCTGCAGCAACAAGCTAAAAGCAAGATAAAGATCGAGATGATGATAGTGATGACAATGTGTAAATCAAGTTTGAATTTGAGGGGAAAAGCAATTGATAGAAAAAGGCAACTTGTCAACAACATGGCAAGTAGGGCCTACATGTGGGCCTACCTTATACCTATCAATTAGGTTTGGAACACTAGTAGACATCACCTGCAGAATTTGATCTTTTATCCCGGCTGGGATTCTTCAAAACATTTTGTACAGGGATGTGCCACTGCCAGTGCCACAGACTTGGATGCTGACTTTCTCTATAGTCTACTTTTTTTAGCAACCTAATTTGTCACAAAAAGCACCCAAATTTGCCCAAATTAGGTGTTTTTAAGACATTTTAGCCTAAATGCCCAATTGTGCAAATTTGTCTCCATTAAAAACTACCGTGGTACATCCATGTATACCTTCAATCAGGAAGAACCCCTCCCACAGATATTACCACAAAATAAAGTAATACTCCACACCTGTGCCACACCCTTACCCTTATTAACTATATACATGTATGTATGTACCTATTACAAACTCTAATTATACCCTCTATTATAGCTCTAGCAGAGATGTAAGTGTTGTTGGTCAGGTATGATGTGCCTATTATGAAGAGTGTACACCATAGGCGTAGATCCCGGGGGATGGGGGTATTTGCCAGTGGGGATGGTCCATACAATCATCCCCCCCCCCCCAATGTTTACGGCTGGTGTATGTGGGTTTCTGACCAAATTAACCTCATTTATGGCCATTTTAGGCCCGAAAGTGCAAATATTAGGCGCTTATGCAAATTTATTCCACTTTTGCACCATATTTCAACAGTTTAGCTTCAAAATGGCAAATTTTTTCATACACATTTGTAACATACACTTATTCTGTTGCTAAAAGTGCTGGATTCACTATACTTCAAGAAATGTTTTCAAACCCCATCCCCCCATTGTCAAAAAGAAATCTACGCCACTGGTGTACACTGGACACTGTTAATGGTAAATCAGCACGGTATTGGGCAATTTAATGAAAATGTGCTCAGAATTGTAGATTGTGAAAATGAAATCAAAATTTATAGTAATTGGAAATTAAGAACACACTTTTTAAGAAATAGGTTTTAAACTAGTACCAATGCTTTTCACCTTTAGTATAGTGGTCAAAAAATTAATATGGTTTAATTTTTTAAATCTTCATTTGTTCCTTTAGTCCTTGAAATTAAAGGAGGATGGTATGATCAACAGCATCATCTCCACTTTTCTCCATCAAAATGGAGATTTATTTATCAGTAGCATCAGTGGAAAGTCCATATTTTTCTTACTGACCCTGTCAAATATTAGTCAAGAAAAATAATAAATTTTGTTTAGAATTTATATTTCCTAAATTGGCTAGTAATAGGTTTGTCTACCTTTGCTGAATTTAAGAATGTGAAATGTACTTGGCATATTCCATTTGTGAGTGGTCCAATAATTTGGGACATGCATTTTTGTGGGTCTTTTTGGGCCTGATTTCATAAATTGTCTTTACTGTTTAAACTATATTGATTTTAGATGCTTATTTTCAAACTCTTTACATTTTGAAACTTTTAACACAAAAAATAACTACACACATATGCAAAATATTGTGAATATTGCTATATTTAATTTAAAAAGCAGTTTTAAGTCAATTTTATTATTTCAGGTGACCAGGCCACTTTCTCATCTAGATACCCAAATAAATCATGAATCAGTTGTTTCAACTGAATTTTATTCTAAGAAAGTTATATTTACTGTGTGAACAACGTAAAGGGACACCAAGCTCATTTTGTGCATTTTCTCAAATTCTGAAAGAACTTGACCAAATTTTATAAAGTACGGTAACTGTTACAAACCCTGCTCCAGCAATACAGTGAGCTTTAATTTGGAAATATATACATTTGTTAAATATTTTAAATATTTTCACAATGTAAATATTTTTGGGGACACCAAAGCACTTCAACAATTTTCAAACCAATGCATTTTTAATTCTTCACATTTTTGTAATCAATTTTATTTCCCTTCAAATCATGCAAAGCCCAAACATTTAACAAACAAATAACAATAAAACAACCAATTTTATAGAAAATATAATTATTCAATTGAAATTTCACATGGTAAATGAAAATGGGGGACACCAAAGTTGACAGGTGAAACCTATTTTTGATGAAGTCAGTATGAAGGGAACATACAATTTGAATGTAAGAAGTAAGTTTATTATGGAAGATCTATCTTTAGTACACATGAAAATTGAAAAAAAAAACAAGTACATAATGAAAATGTTGGAGGAATGAGCATTTATAAACGCATATTTTATATGTCTTAAAAAGCGCCTGAAAATGATGATTTTTTTACTCATTTTTGTGCAAAATTCATAATATTGCAAGGTCATGAACCAAATTTCAGGTACTAGTATTTTAATTTGTTTATAGAAATGTTAGTAAGAAATTTAAACAAAAAAAATGGAAGTTTATTATAGAAAATTACTAAAATGGCACATGAACGCACACACTGCTGTAATTTGCCATTGGACCCCTCAAAAATGATGCCACATGTGCAATTCTTTGAATGTTGCCATTTCCTGCGTTAGCTGGCTGCTTTATTATAATTCTTGTAATTTGAAAGACAAAAAACCCACATATTCAGCAGGGGCGTAGCAATACAATCCATAGCAAATCCATGGGCCCTGGGGGGTTCAGGGGCCCAAGCAAATGTGAAAATGTAATAAGGGCTGATAAAGGAGATGTTTAGTGTCCATGGGCCCGAGGCTCTGCCCCTGATATTCAGAATAATACACTGCCACTAGTAAAATTTGTAAAAAAATTAATGTATTACTAGGTTGGTGTTACTGTTACATACAACTTATTGTATTTTTTGTTTGAATCATATGCTGACCACATGTTGGAATACACTGTGTGTGTTTTGACACCCTGTCATGTGTTAGAAAAATAAAATGACAATGAATAAAAATACAAATTTACATATAATCTATGTGTTTGTTTTTGTGATGACTGGTGCATCATGTCATCAGCCATGTGTTAGAAAAAATAAAGTGGTAATGAATAAGAATTAAAATGTATCTATGTTTGTTTTCATGGTGACTGGTGTAAGGACTGATCAAAATTAATGGGTGAGCTTTTTTAATTGAAAGGGGTGAGCGAACATGTTTTTGAGCTAAAAACAATTGAATTAATAAATTGCCTCCAAAATTTGATTGGTTCCTTTTGTGATGTTTTTTATCTTTCACATTCACCCAGCCCTTGCACTAACAATGGGTCTAAAATTTGCGCAAAAATAGTTTGGTTTTCAGTGAAAGTTTTGTTCAAGTTCTGATGAGGGGAGGGGCAAGTTGTTGGAAAAAATGTCCAAATCTATGAATGCCTGCTGAATTCCAATAGACTTATCAATTTTATAAGACTCATCCACAATGATATACCGACTTGGGTATGGGGTGGTGTGGACCCTGAGTGATATCATGCATCAGTATAGCTGCTAAGCTGAATCATTGTGCACTTTGCGATAAAAGCATGAGAGTGTCCACACATGGAAGTACATGGCCCAAAGTTTATTTTAAGATGTAGAGCCATTTCAGATTTGGCACCTAGTGACTTCTAGAGGTCACATAGGGGTAAAAATATGAAAATGCTCCAATTTTGCCAACAGATCACCAAATTATTCGCCTGATCAAATTTTTGAGTAAAGGTTAAAATTTCAACTTGCTCCGATTTTGACAGAAATGGCAAATTGTCCATTTAGCTGACATGAATCATAAAAATAATAGTTTTGCATATCGTACTGTGTTAACCTACTGAGATAGAGGTTAAAAATGTCAAATGCCATTGCCAAGGGCCCTGTTGATCGTTGAATTCCATTGCAAATAACGAGTAAATAGTACTTTTTAGATGGTAAGTACTATACTGTTTAGTACTTACCATCTAAAATGAACTGAAATGGCTCGACATCTTAAAATAAACTTTGGACCATGTACTTCATGTGTGGAAACTCCCATGCTTTTAGTGCACAATTGTACCAAATTTGGGAGCTTAGCAGTTAAACTATATGGACACATGTGATAATAATTAATAAATGCGCAGGCCCATTTCATACTGAATTTATTACGCATTTCCCCAATCTTGGCCTTTGCTTTCCGTGCCACCCAGTCAAATGATAAAATTCGAACTTTTTAGGCCCAACTGAGATTTAGGGGTGCTGAAGTTTGGTTTCGTGTGGTGTGCTGGAGAATTTGAAAGCGACCCCATATATATGCCAATTTTTAAAAGAAAACGTTTTGGCTAAACTTAACGCAAATTGTCTTATTTTTACAACTCAGTGTCCCAAAATATGTGGAAAAATTTCAAACATTTTGGCTACTGTCATTTTTTGGCTATTGGGCTATTTTCCTAAAAAAATGAGAAAATCTTGAACTAAAAAGACTCATCCAAATAATACCGAAAAAAAAAAAAAAAAAAGGGGTCCTTGATATACTTAAAGGCCTAAAATGCTACCCAAGGTTAGTAACATTAAGAAAACTTGATGCAAAACATTCTAACATAACGTTGTTAAGTGATTAAACTATTTTGCAATTTATATTTTCAATTATTTTAACCAAATTTTTCAAATGTTGTTGTAGTAGGGTACAGAATGGAGGTCCCGTTCTCGGTGTGAGTACAAGACGTTTTGAAGGTGTTTTTTTAAATAGATTTTAGGACACTGAATAAAATGGGAGGGGTCTGTACCATCTAAAAGTGTGGGGAACTCTCGGTAGAGGGCGTTTTTCAAAATGGCCGCCAAACTCCCTTAAAATCACCATAACTTGGTCAGAGAAGCACCCAACAGAACAATTCTGATGTCTATACCCATGTTTTCAGGGTCAAGGAATCCAATAGAGTCATTTACATCAGCCTAGGACCTATCATTCCAAGATGGCTGCCAAAATTTCAAAATGGCCGCCAGTGAACATTAAGGGGGCGCACCACTCAATAAGCGTCCCATAGGATAACGTGTGATTTTGGCCTACTTCGAGCGCCATTCCTGGCGTCCCTGCAATACTTGGCAAAATAAATTTGGTATATCAAATTAAAGCTCTGTTTCTGTAGATTCCAAAACTTTTGTCGGCATTATATCGATGACCGTTGACTTTTTTCGCTATTTCGCGGTGCAAAAAATATGGCCTAAAAATATACTAAATTCACCACTCACATTTCAAAATCGGAAGTTGTCTTCATCCGCCACAGAGAATTGCTTTTGAGATAAAATGTCCGGTTTTTTCTGCATGTTATTATTGAAGACACTTGTCGAATTCATATGAGTGATTTAAAGTGAACATGTCGGTAGATATGGTCGCTACAATCTCATACCGTAAAATGAGGGTAACTTTGGGCACTTTTCAGAGTTTTTAAACCACTGCTTCCAAACAAAACCAATTATATTTGTAATTATTTCTTTTTATGACATTAGGGTTCCTTCTACACCTTGAAGTTGAAAAAGATTTTTAGATAATTTTGAAAGGGTGCCCTAGGGGTTAAAAATAGCCTGACCAATGTTACCCCGCATTTGGGGCAACTTTGGTCAGAGTATTACATTCCATGAAGAAAAAAAATATAAAAATTGATCTTCGCTGTATATGGGCAAGTTTTTGTTTTTTCTGACATTTAACCCCTTGCACCATTAATCAACCACACATCCTTGCTCACAAATACCGATTTTAATTTTTCTGAAAAAATGTAAAAATGCTCATTTTTGGTCAAAATGTCGATATTTTCGTAAATTTCAAGAAAATTGGACATGAGCAACTATTATTTCTTCCAAATATTATATTTCTTTACAAATTGAGACCAAATATGACTAAAAACTATATTGCTGTACGGAAATATGACCATTTAAAAAAATATATTTGACCGACCAAAGTTACCCTGCTGACCGAAGTTACCCCATTTTTACGGTACTCACTATGGACTATATTACCCGAATTTCGTTCTTACATAAAATGCGTAGTGATTTAGTGTTGCGCCCGCTTAACTTGGCTATATCTCGGGTGCAGAAAGTCCTAGAAGTATGATTCTGGTGTCTATACCCATGGTTACAGGGTCTAGAAATCCATTAGAATAATCAGTACAGAACCTTAAAATCCCAAGATGGCCGCCAAAATTGAAAAATGACCACCACTAAAATGCAGAATTTTGCCTATATCTTATCTTTATCTGTGGTTTAGACGGCACTGTCAGGGGTTTACGATCCTTACCTGGGGCTAAGATGCCTTAATCTTAGCATAACGCAGTCTAAACCCCAGATAAGGTATCTAAACCCCAGATAAGGCGCCGTAACCCCAGATTAGGGACGTAGACCCCAGATAAAGCAGGCCAAACCCCAAATAAGGTGCTTAACCCTAAATAAGGAACATAAACCACAGATAAGGCATCTAAACCCCACGTAAGGTGCCCTAACTCTAGATAAGGGTCGTAAACCCCAGATAAGGCATCTAAACCCTATAAGAGCCGTAACCCCCAGATAAGAGACGTAAACCCCAGATAAGGCAGTCTAAACCCCAGATAAGGCGCCTTAACCCCAGATAAGGAACGTTAACACCAGATAAGGCATCTAAATCCCAGATAAGGCGCCTTAACTTCAGATGATGTACGTAAACCTAGGAAAATACAGTCTAAACCCCAGATAAGGCATCTAAACCCCAGATATGGGACGTAAGCTCCAGATAAGGCAGTTTAAATCCCAAATAAGGCAGTCTAAATCACAGATAAGGCAACTAAACCAAGATAAGGCGCCCTAACCCCAGATGAGGGACGTGAATCTAGGATAATGCAGTCTAAACCCCAGATAAGCTGGCTTAAGCCCAGATAAAGGACATTAACTGGAGATAACGCAGTCTAAACCCCCGGTAAGGCGCCGTAACCCCAGATAAGGGACGTAAACATATGATAACACAATCTAAGCCCAAGATAAGGCACCTTTACCGCAGATAAGGAATGTAAACCCCAGATTAGGCAGTCTAACATCAGATAAGGTGCCTTAACCTCAAATAAGGGATGTAAACCAAGGATAACGCAGTCTAAACCCCAGACAAGGCGCCTTAGCCCCAGCAAGGAGACGTAAGCCCAGGGCCGGATTTACCATTGGGCCAGATGGGCTCAGGCCCAGGGCCCCCAAAATTTGGGGGCCCCCAATTTGGCCATATGCATGTTTATTTTTAGCCTCCAAAATGATAACATTGTAAAATTTTGCGCGCTTATCAGGGGTTAAGGCAGCTTATTTGAGGTTTAGACTGCATTATCCTATATTTACATCCCTTATCTGGGGTTAAGGTGTCTTATCTGGAGTTTAGACTGTCTTATCTGGGGTTTACGTCCCTTATCTGGGGTTTAGACAGTGTTATCCCAGTTAACGTCCCTTATCAGGGGTTAAGGCAGCTTATTTGGGGTTTAGACTGCATTATCCTATATTTCCCGGCTATATTTACATCCCTTATCTGGGGTTAAGGTGCCTTATCTGGGTTTAGATGCCTAAAGAATGGATCTGGGATTTAGACTGCCTTATCTAGGGTTAACACCCGTTATTTGGGGTTAAGGCACCTTATATTGGGTATAAATGCCTTATCTGGTGTTTAGATTGTGTTATCCTAGGTTTACGTCCTTCATCCGAAGTTAAGGCACCTTATCTGGGATTTAGATGCCTTATCTGGTGTTTACGTTCCTTATCTGGGGTTAAGGCGCCTTGTCTGGGGTTTAGACTGCCTTATCTGGGGTTTACGTCTCTTATCTGGGGTTTAGATGCCTTATCTGGGGTTTACGACCCTTATCTAGAGTTAAGGCAACATTACATGGGGTTTATTGGGTGTAGAGTTTGCCTCAAGAACTTGCCTCTATTGACAGGCACAATTGAGTGCCCCTCCCACCTCCCAAATGTATACGGTATATAGGCCTACTTTGAATATCTTGCATGAATAATTTTAAAAGAAGTCATAACCATTTTATATATTGCATTTCTGAGAATCTGTAACCATCTTTGCTAATCTATTTTGCTGTTTTGGGAGAATATTTTGGAGATTCAGGGAATCTTTTAGAAAACTTTGTAGTTGAAGAAACCTTTAGATGGAGAAGCAGAAAAATGTCTTAACAGAGACTGCAGCTGGAGAGGGAAAGTTCCCAGGACCCGAAGTCGGGGAAAGTTGCAGTAGACTGAGAGAACTGGCAACAGGGTGTAGTTTTAGCTGGGCTTGTAAATCTTAATACCATCAAGACTGTAAACGTCCTAAAAACAAGCCAGATAGTCCAATAAATCCTGGTAACTATCGTGCAAATCCTAGTTAAATTTGCTGTATTGGGCAGAGATATACATGTAGTACTTAAAGTGCTAATCAATCATAATATATGTTATTGGGGCATTTCAAGAGCACCATTACTTGGTTGAAAAGGTCGTTGAACTTTTACACAGGGGTCAAGTTCAAAAATTGTTCGGACTTTGTTAAAAACACAAACAATGTGTTCATCTACTCATAAGGATTCAGAAAAAGTTAAGTTTGACCTATCTTCGACGTACGGTTATAGACTTATAGAGTTTTCTAATTTCTTGCAACAAGACAACTACTTTGAGATAATTTTCAAAAGAAAAATTTCTTTTTTGTCCCTGTGGGAGAAAAATAGACCTTTGACGTCACAATGTTACTTTCTTGCCCATAACTCCATAACCGTACGCCATAGCTAGACCAAAGTATATTTCTTCTCGGAATCCTCATTGCCAGAGGATCACGACGGTATGAGTTTTGAACAGGTCTGAGTAATTGAACTTGACCCCTATGTAAAGTTCAGTGACCTTTTCCCACTAAAATGGGGGTATGCTCTTGTACAGGCCTAAGTGTTGTAATGCCTCCATAGCCTACATGTAGGCCTATAGATTAATCAGCACTGTATGCACTATTACTCTGCCAATATACCAACTCTGACATGATTGGCCAAATATGACGACTCTATAACATGATTTGCACGATTGTAGTCATGTGAACTAAAATCTCTTGCACTAAGGTGGCAGTCACAACCGGCCATGGTTTTCAATCACCCACATTGTATAAGCAAGGTTTTGCAGCCTGGTTGGTCTGAAAGGCATGAATTCCTATCGAAAAGCTTGAGAATATGCAGAGTAAAGGCATTTCAACAACATTTGAACTTGAGTAGGATTTAATATTCCCTAGAGAAGTCCTTTTCAGAGGGCCGAGCTTTTGTGGCTTTCTAGCGAGTGTGATCTGCAAAGCAAATTGCCCCACTTCACCCTACTGTGTTATGCTTGACGAATGAGGGCAGCACTCCTCGTCACTCCATACATAAATTCTCCCAGCCACATTTCCCTAATATGAAATTTAAAAAAGAAAAATTAAGTTTGGCAGAGGTGGGGTTCGAACTCACGGCGCGCCGCTATCAATGGATACTCTATGAGCCTAGCGCCACTTGTTGGTATCCATCTTGAAACTTATTTGAACATATATCATCGCAACTTCAACATAGCCTACCACGTAACAAGCAAAGACAGAAAACGTACCATATTTTGGAATTTTATTTGTTTAAAAACATTAATATGTGTTAATAGCGCTCAATGGTTATTAACTGCGTGTTCTACATACAGAAATCCGACAATAAATGGGCTCTACATGGACAATACATTATATCGTAGAAAAGCTGCTCTATCATGAGAGTATGCTGATTTGTTTTGCAATTGATGCTTCTAATGTTGGCTGACTGTTTTTGACCCGGGTTTTTGATGATCATGAAAGTCAATCTTTGACCGGGATCTTTGACAAGATGTAATTTTGCTACGGAAAGTGCTATGACAAAACGGTTTTCAGATTTGGCTTTCTTTAATCAAGGGTTTAATTTGATATAAAATGATGCGGTGTTTGATGGCAAATTTGAATTCACCTTTTAGGGGGATGTCATTTTCTTCAGCAGGGGGTCATGAATATGACCCCCCATCGCGGGCTAAAATATTTTACGACCCCCTATCGTGGGTCAAAAATTTTATGACCCCCCCCTTCCATCAAAATTTTAGAGCGGAGTGCACAAAACGCGTTAAAAATTTGGCCCTAAGCGTAAAGAAGGCGCACGGAGAGCGCAAAATCTTGCATTGTATAAGGCCGTATAAAATTAATGTTTTGGTTCTCGTCCAGAGGATTTTCATGAATTGATGAGGAGGGAGGTGTTTTTTTTTGTTTTGTTTTTTCAATGTAAAATTAGCATTGTCAGTAGTTTTCGGTCTTCTCAACAGTGCTCCAGGAAACGATGAGGCCCTTTTTTTTTTTTTTTCAAATGTGAGATTCTGAGGATAAACCCCTAGAGTACCACAAAAGACTTGGAAGTGATGCTTGTTCTCTAATAAACTTATTTATATGTATGAAGATTTCATAAATCATTCCAAAGTCTAACAAAATTGAAAAATCTAAAAAAAAAATCTGACAAATCCCAGAAATTGAGGAGGGAGGGACGAGAACCAAAATATTAATTTTACACGGCCTAACTAAAGATTGTGTGTACATTTTGTTTTAAAAAAGTGTAAGAAAAGTTTAAAATGCGCGTGGCGCGCAAAACTTTTTAGTCGCCAGTCCTTAATAATTCTATAACCCCCCTATTTTGATTGTTACAAAATTATAACCCCCCTATTTTTGGTCTCAAAATTCTATGACCCCCCCCCCCCTTCCCAAGAAAATGATAGCCCCCTTATCACCTATAAGGGGCTCAGCTGTGCAATAATTTTGAGCCCTGGAAGGAGTGTAAAATAGGCAAGCCGAAAGGGGGGCAAGCAATTTTGGCACACATATATGGGGCACCTTTTAAATAAAACGCTCTAAAAAGGCTTAAGAAAACAGTAAAAAAAATATGCAAATTTTCATGCTCGCAACATATCTAGACCTTTAAAGGTTTGCAAATTGGGATCCCCCAAAATTTGGCATGTGTAGGGGGGGGCAAAGATTTTTTTCAGTCCAAAAGAGGGAGGAAAGCGATTATTTTGCAGGCTGAGAGGGGGGGGGGCAAGCTATTTTGGTGGGTCGTTCGGACATTTTATTACCCCCCGGGCTCATAATTATTGCACAGCCCCAAATATGGCACATAAATGAAGCCTGTGGTGTGCGACGGATGAGGGAGAAGCTTGGGAGCACCAGTGGCGAAACTAGACTTGCAATCAAGGGAACAGCTAGCTGGGGGTAAATCTGCCACCACCGCCAAGGGAGGGGGGTGCTGGGGGGAATACAGATGCATGTGCTCATTTGGGAGAAGGGGGCGGCAAGGATTTCAAACCAAGCCGCTGTAACAGCCCCATGCTGGGGGATTGTGCCACTGTCCCAGCTGTACCCTGACAAATTTTCTAAAATCCTCTTTTTCTTTTTCAGGCCGGCCTACTAAAAGATCAGAGCTATACTGTACAAGTAACAACCAACTGCCAGTCACCATTAACCAATGCCACTGTGAGCCATTTCATGTCACATTTTGCAGCAGAGGCAGATGAAACAAATGAAATAAAAGGACTGAAATAATGACGGGAAACGCACTTCAACATCACTAATTGAACAATACTTGTGTTGAAAGTCGGGACTCATAAATTAGGTGTAACAGAATGTGTAAAAAATTATTAAGATCTATTAGAAATATTCAATCTAATAGATTAGAAATGAATCTAATTCAATTTTAATATTTAAGGGATTAAAATTGCTTAGATTGATTTTTAACCCCTTAGATTAAAATCAAATTACCGGTAGATGTATTCGAATTAAGATTTTTTTAAATCCATCCAAGTATTTTTTAGATTAAAAATCAAATTAGATTGAATTTTAGATTGAATATTTCTAATAGATTAGAATTCAATCTAATTTGATTAAATGTTTTAATCCAATTTTGGATTTGTCCCAGATCACAATCACTCATTTTTAATCTTAAAGGAATTTAGAGGAATATGCTGAATTGTATTATAAAATAAAGACTGCACAAAAAGTAACGCAGCTGTTATAAATACGCCTGTAGCGTTTGAACTAATAATTGTGTTCACAATATTTCAACATAGAAAGAAGGATGATTTATTTACGCGCATTTTATACCCCATTTGTCCAATCTCGTTCAATAGTAACAACACAGCAGTGCTTTTAAAGAAAAATACCTAAATTGAAAAGTTGCAGTTATTTGTATTGATTTGAAGTCAGTGCAAAGATAAATGGAGGGTTTTACGTGTCACAGTGCTTGCATAATAACCATTGATTGCTGTAAATTGCAACTTTTAAATTTGGGTTTTTTTCTTTAAAAGCACTACTGTGTTATCAGTATTGAACGGCATTTGACAAATGGGGTATTCAAATGAGCGTAAATAAATCTTCCTTCT
This sequence comes from Amphiura filiformis, assembly GCF_039555335.1. NCBI lineage: Eukaryota > Metazoa > Echinodermata > Ophiuroidea > Amphilepidida > Amphiuridae > Amphiura > Amphiura filiformis. The sequence goes on along the minus strand of NC_092633.1, from coordinate 46,240,551 downwards.
TTATAATGTAGAAATATTGTGGAAACGATTACTAGTTCTGAACCTATAGGCGTATTTAAAACAGCTGTGTTACTTTTGGTACAGACTTTATATTGGATATCTTCCATCACACAATAGAGGATACATACATAGTAAAAAAAAAAATCTCCATCATTTATTCTCTATTAAGTAGGTGTGTTCAACTGTTTTGGTTTGTTGGACTTCCTTCTTCATACTTTTTTAATGAAAAAAATAGTGCTTTTATTTCTTCACTTCCTTACAGATCTCAAAATAAAATAAAACAATGATCAAAGCTACATATTCACCATGCATTCTAATGATTCTTGTTTATTTCATGAACTCTTGTCTTTCTAATAATTATGTACCAGAGAAATAAGTGTAAAAATACATTTAGTAATGAAGTATGAGATAATGAGTGCAAAAAGACCATTTATTTACAGTCTATTGGCAGCCACTAGTCTTTTGAGAAGGCTTTTGTGCAGACCTTCATTTTTTTTGGGGGGCACCCTTTGTCAAGGCCATTGGGGACCACTTGTCAACAAGGAATGAAGAATACCTTGAAGTTAAACAAAGATCAGGGGCACAACGGCCAAAACTGAAAAACTGCAGGCAATGGCCCCGACTGAAATTCGAGCCCAGCTTGTGTGTTAATCTGGTGCCTTCACAAAAGACTAGCATTGACTGACATCGGCTAGTCTTTGCTGAAGGCTTTGGGTGTGAATGCATTGATGCACAGCCACAGCCTCAATGAAAGTCCTTAAAATGAAAAAGTTTTAAATTTGATATACGCCACATTTGGGTTAAATGCACTTGAGCAATGAAAATGCATACCTTTAATTTCTTTATATGTTACTTATAATTACAAAATCTAGCCTTGTTACACTCAGAAAATTATTTTTGTAACTTAATAATTTGTTTTGAGATGAAAAAACTGAACTATAAATCACTTTTTTAGTTTTTGCCACCAAAAAACTGTTTTTGCCAAGCGGTTTTAACCGCGGTTAAAACCGTGGTTTTTTCCACCTGTGGCAAAAACCTGCGAACCCTGTTTACATGTAGGACCTTTTATTTTAATTTTATGTCAAGGGTTTACATGTATATAGGACCTTTTATTTATTTATCTAATAAATAACAGACATTAACGGGCCTTATCTGCAATAGCTGCCAGGTGACATTTTTTAAAAATCTTCATGAGATGTGTACACTACATAATGCATAAATTATCAAGATGTCTATGGGACAGCTATTGCAGTTAGGGCCTTTTGGTTCTAAACCCTTGCTTAGTGGATACTCATCATACTTACGGGGATGAAGGTAAACCAGTAGCGTAGCCAGCGGGAGGGATGGAGAAGTGGAAAAATGGGGACGAGAAGAAGCCTGGGAGAAAAGAAAGAAAGAAGGAGAGGGAGAGGAAGGGGAGGGAAGAATAGATAGGGACGATACTGACGTTTGCCCCCCGGACTGACAATGCTGGCTACGGGCCTGAGGTACACCCCCCCCCCTTGTTGTGCCCCTGACACTATGGATCAGCTACTGAACAATTTGGTCTACAATTATTCTACATCCTGCATCCGCTAATCCTAACATGCGCTAGTCATAAATGTCACTAGTCCAAGATAAAAAAGGGTCGCTAGTCCTAATGGCTGCAGATTTTCCATTGCTAAGGTCTTGTAAACCTTATTTATTTTTGGACTTGTGAACCATTTCCTATTTTTTCGGACTAGCGATCCGTATTTTTGGACTAGGGAACCTTGGCTATACATTGGTTCCCCTCAAGTTCAGTAGTGACGTAGGTGCATATTTTGTTGGGCGCAGTATTGAATTGTGTGCGTATAGTTAATTGTGTAGCAAAAAAAGGTGGTTCGTGTGGCGCAGCCATGAAAAGACATTGATATCACTGCTGAATTTGAGGCAAACCAAAGAAAAGTGCCTAGAACCAGGGCTAGAACATGTCCAATAATTCCATGCTACTTTTTACAGCCTGTAAGGAACTATGCATTACGATTACATCACATGTCAGTGTCACTTGTTGAGGTCCTTATTGTTTTGATAATTGGAGCAAACATTTACTAGTACACCATGCATGTGTTAGTTTAGGAAAGTTTTCAATGCATGCGCGTGATAGACCTACTAGTATAGGGCCTTTTGACTGTGGTGGTCCAAAACCATGCTATATCGAAAACCTGGCTATATCCAGAGAACTGCTAAACCCAGACTGCTAATTCCCCCTTTCGGGTGGAGCGGTTAGTGGGTTTTAGCGGTTCTCGGATATTGTAGGGCTAGCGAGTGATGCGCCAGATAACAGATGCCCCCATTGCCAGCTGTTGACTTCCAAACCATGATCCTCTTTGTCTTTCAAGAATTGCGCCATAAAACCAGTATACTGCTGCACCTGGAAATTGAAATAAAATAAAATAATAGCCAATGATTAATTATTACACATTATTATCAGGATTATGGTATCTAGGCTGTTTGTTTGCCTTTAAAGCCTTAATGTACAATCTTTTTAAATTTTTAGATTTTTCTTCCAAAATGATAAATTATTGTAGCAGAGTCATGATTTGCTATTTCAATAGGTGTGAGGTCAAAGGTCATAAAGTAGTCACTTGCAATCATTTTGAAATTTAAACAAAAATGTTTACGAACTGTGAGAGCGGGGACACATTTAAAGCACTAATCTGTAATTTACTAAGTCTACTTGTCGTGCATAGTTTCATGGGCGTATCCATCTTTCTTAGTAAGGAGGGCAAAATAAAACTTCGGGGGCACACGAAAAAACTTACAGTTGCATCATACAATACATAGAGATTGTATGTCTTTCAGGGATGTATCGTTCGAGTCCGGACTCGAGTCCACTTTTTGTCGGACTTGGACTCGGCTCGGACTCGGACATAAAAAGACTCGAAGCCGAGTCCGGTCCGAGTCCATGCAATTAAATCCATGTTAAATGTGAACTGATTATACCTAAAAATGTCAAAATAGATCTAAAATTTGATTTAAAATTTGTTGACTTCACTTTATTTGCCCTTTTTCCTAAAATTGGGGGCTGTCAAATAAGTCATCTGTCATGTATCCTACATATCCACCATATTAATTAAGTTAATATCTGTGAATTAGCATAGTCATACTTGTTAGCATTGATAATAATTATGCATAATTTTTTTAATAAATACTGTATAAAAATATCTAAAACTTCTTTCATGGAACTTTCTAATTCATGAAACTCAGTGAAAAAGAGAAAAAGTGCACACTGGACCATGCAGTATGCATGGCAGCTCATCCTAGTGTATAGTAACTTTGTGCTCCTTACATGCATGTACATGTATGGGTATGTAATAATGGTTATTACATAGGTATTTTACATACTGTTGGTCGCTCGCGATAGATTTGGCTGTTCCATCATTTCCCTCAGACACAGGGGACACTTATCGTTGTACTCAATGGGGGAAATCACAAAACATGTCATATGATAAATATACCTCTTTGTGAAATAATTTTAAAAGTTTGATTTATTATCGGGGGAATACGCTCCCAATAAATTACAAAAGGAAAATTAATGCACATTGATGTGTTCTATGCGGAGAAAATTGACTGGAAATCAAAGGCCCTGTACAATCCAGTAGGGATGTCGTAAGGTGTCCCCTTTGCCAGATGTGAGAAATGGGTAAGTGCACTAAATGGAACAACCCTGACCGAGAGAATACATGTATGTGTAGTTTGTATGTGTTCACTATTCACTGCACATTTGTTCAGTTTTAAAAAGATATTTGAAATTAATATCACAGGTACAAAGCATACCACATACTTGAACTTTTGTTTGGTAACAGCATAATCCCCCACTGCCTGACTGAAGTCAGACTAAAAGTGGGGGATATGGACCCCACCCCTAACTGATTTGTATACATGTGTAGTTATTCCAGGCCTGCTTTAATGAATGTGGTAAAAAGTAAAGCTGTTTGCATACTGGTATCAAAATGGCAAACTGGGAAAACATTTCAACACATTAATTTTCTTCTTGATATTTCTGAAGGGTGAATTTCTATTATTATGATTATTATTATCATTTATTTTATTATTTTATTATTTATATTGTTATCATTATAATATTTTTCTATAATTTATCTCACCCCCATTGAATACATTGCTCTCCATGTACATTTAAATGCTGCACACAGCCTGGTGCCCCTTCCCTATTCCCTGTGGCCTGTGTACATCTGTGAGTTACATGTCACTAATGTGACACACACATGCCAACATCTCCACATTTACTGCTCTCTGATACATGTAGTTTCTAGAGAACTTTTAATACCTGTGACCCCCTTCATTTAAAATGTAAATGACCCCAACCCAGTGTTCTTAATTAACCGGTTAATTATAAACGGCGGTTAATTAACGTTAATTAACCGGTAAGATTGGTTAATTATGGCTGGAAGATATATAAATCCGAGCTCGAATTCAATATGCCATCATACTGAAGAACACTGCGCAAGCATTAAACATGAGCAGATGAAGTTTTCTTGTCCACCTTTAGCTTTAAAACATTCCATTTTAAAATTTTAAAATTAAAAATTATTTTCATATATAAACTTATAATGTCAATTCAACCTGTTTAAAAATTTTACAGCACTCATTGACACAGATGCACAATGATACCGCAAGTCTGTGACTATACAATTAGAATTTTATCAACTTTGTCTTTTTAGTTATTGATTGAAGCAATCCTGGGCAAAAATGGTATAATCTGCTCACTCTGCTGTGGATTTTTGGGTACTTGTACAACAGGTGGTGGGCATTCTGCCTGGTTGAAGGTATACAGGGATGTGCCACGGTTTTGGGGTACCTTTTCAGCAATTTTGGGGAAAAGCGCCAACATTTGCACATTTTTGGTCATATCAATTTGTAGGCACTCTTTAGCAATGTCATATCATTGAATTTACAACCGTATGATGACAAAACAGACAAAATAGTAACTTTTTGCACAAGATTTGAAATTTAAAGAGAATTGGCAATTACTCATTAAAATGAGGCTAGTAGGCCTATATACATGTATGGACAATATAGTGTGCTCTTCATTTAAAATGGCATAAAAATTGAAAAATATTATAAGGAACACATGAGGTTTTGACTTCAAGGATAGGTAGTTTTCAACATATTACCAGTAATTACCACATTCACCTGCTACAATGTATAACATTGAATTGCATTATAAATCTGTTGACCTACTGTAATGGGGAAAAGTGTATAGGGAGTAAAAGTGTTAGCTTTAGATGATATACATTGTAAAACAAATTCTGATTAGAAGTAGGTACATGTATAGAGGAAGTCAGCATCCAAAAGTCTGCGAGGCACACCCCCGTACAAAATTTTTCAAAGAACCCCCCTCCACAGATTTTTACATATAGACCATGATATAGTCTGCACATATGGTCTATGATGTGGTGCATGACACTCTAGACTAGAGAGCAAGAAGAAGAATACTATTTTAATATTTCCAGTGAACACTGAAGTGATATTAAAGTGTTAAAACTTAAAAAACGTCAGAATAATTCAAGATTCATAATTAACCTATTTTACCACCGGTTAAATATGATGCTGTGGTTAATTAACCGGTAAGATTGAGGTTAATTAACCGACTAAGAACACTGCCCCAACCCCCACTTTTTAGGCCCCTACTTCACTGATAGAAACATACATGTTAGATAAAGTTCAGTGCCCCACCCCAGGCATGGACTCTGACCGAGTCCGGACTAGGGTCATATTTTTGTTTGACTCGGACTTTGCTCGGACTCGGCTCGGCTCGGACTCGGACGAGCTGGACTCGAGTACAAGTCTAAAGTCTTTGAGCTTCTAAAAAGGCTTTATTGGGACGTAGCATGCAAAAATTTGTTATTTTACACTATTTTCGGTCATGATCAGGCTGAATAAGGTATTGGCATTTTGTGTGGTGTGCTGCACCCATTTGGCTACAACTTTGTAAATGAAATTACTTACATCCTCCTCACTAAGGAAAGCCGTGCTGTTCGGTTGCAGGTGCTTTGCTTCAGCGCATGTTAGTCTAGATTTTTGGAAGATATGCCTTGCAGAATGGACCTTTTCCTGCTAGATCCTGTGCCAGTTTCTGGAAAGACAAAACAATATGACATTGTAATTAAAGCCATATATTGTAACATTTGCTAAGGAGAAAGCCCTGAATATTTTTCAAAATTCTGTTTTTACACGATTTCAATGTACATGTACTTTGTAAACATAGTACATAGGCCTACTCAGCAAAAATCAAAACTTTATGTTTAATGCTCACTTGCTGTGGGTTGGGATTGAGACTGAAGATGAAGTGAAAATGTGACACAATCTGGTCCATCGGGGCCAAAGGAGGCATTTTGAAAATTAAGTTACTGTAATCATTACATTATACATACAATAGGCTATCATTACTGAAATAAACAAAGGTCTAGCATGCTTGGTTCTAAAGTTTTTTTATTTCTATTTTCTTATGTATTTTCTTATTTTTTACTCCATATTTTTACCTATCTCAGTTTCAAATTTACCGCCTTTGGTCCACATGGACCAGATCATGTCACAAATCATGTTTTCCTATACTATTCTCTCGGTCGGGGCCACGTCACATCCATTTATCACATGCATTGGAGTGAAAACAACTTATCGCATATTTGTATTTGCAGATCGAGAGTCGAACCTGGCACAATAGTGTGATAGCTTGTGATACACTCCGACGCTGTCTCCGAGTTCAGTGAATGCGAATTAGGGGTTCATTCATATATTTTCATGACTAAACGATTGTTTATGCCCGAGGGCTTTAGCCCGAGGGCATAAACAACGCTTAGTCATGAAAATATATGAATGAACCCCGCTTCATACATACTGCAACATTCTGCTTGCTGTTATTTCCTCCAAAACTAAAAATACCATCATTTTAAACTAAAACTACCAGTTCCTTATCATTTTTAACAGTTTCTCCAACGCTAATTGTAAGAAAACGTTTTCTTGCTTAGTCCATCGTGCTTGGACGCGTATGAACATCGCGTACATCACTCGCGCTTTGTAAATAGCTCGCGAACATAGACGCGTAATATCCTACCATGAAGCGTCCATCAGTTCTCGCGCGCAGCTGCGCTTGTTTATGATCGCGCGGCTTGTTTATAGCCTATCGACCAGTCACGCATGCTGTTTATAGCGAGTACGTATGAATGTTGTTTCAGTCCAGTGCTAAAATAAATTGTAAGCTGTTTCATGCCCGGATGTCCGATAGACAGAATAACAAATCCTCACTGCCAGTTAAAATTAATGTTGTGTCGTTTAGTTTTACTTTTGCATAAAAAAATAATGGTTATAAAAGAAACTCACCTTGCAGAGTCGTGTACGTAAAGACAACACACCCCACTCAGCCTGGAGGACGGTGTAAACACGGAAAACACTGCACGGTATTGCAATGATCAATGCACAGTCATGTGTGATGCACGGGTGAATGGGACAAATCTCGTCATGTTTTCGTGGTGTATTCGATGTCCGTGGACATAATTGTCCTCAATCCATCATGTCATTTGCTTCTCTAAATATTAAGTGAATTGAATACTTATATTACTATTGCAAACTAATCCAAGCACGCCGTTAAAATGAGGCAAATAATTTTCGCAACTGGACACTACTGTCATGACTGTCGCAAACACAGCTGATCGAGGTCAGAGGTGAAATCTGTCGTGCAATGGGATAGAGCGGGTTTTTTGCGTTGGGAAGAACGCGCCACCTCATTGGTCAAACAAATCGCTCGCGATGTAGTATAAATCATGCGTATGTCGTCAATTATCATGACTTTATGTCGTCAAGTATCATGACAACACGTCATACAACTCGCAATTATCATGACAATTATCATGACAACACGTCATACAACTCGCAATTATATCGTCAAGTATCGTGACAACTCGACAACTCGAAATTATCATGTCAATTATCGTGACAACACGAAATTATCATGACTTTATGTCGTCAATTATCATGACAACTCGTCATACAACTCGCAATTATATCGTCAAGTATCGTGACAACTCGACAACTCGAAATTATCATGTCAATTATCGTGACAACACGAAATTATCATGACTTTATGTCGTCAATTATCATGACAACTCGTCATACAACTCGCAATTATATCGTCAAGTATCGTGACAACTCGACAACTCGAAATTATCATGTCAATTATCGTGACAACACGAAATTATCATGACTTTATGTCGTCAATTATCATGACAACTCGTCATACAACTCGCAATTATATCGTCAAGTATCGTGACAACTCGACAACTCGAAATTATCATGTCAATTATCGTGACAACACGAAATTATCATGACTTTATGTCGTCAATTATCATGACAACTCGTCATACAACTCGCAATTATATCGTCAAGTATCGTGACAACTCGACAACTCGAAATTATCATGTCAATTATCGTGACAACACGAAATTATCATGACTTTATGTCGTCAATTATCATGACAACTCGTCATACAACTCGCAATTATATCGTCAAGTATCGTGACAACTCGACAACTCGAAATTATCATGTCAATTATCGTGACAACACGAAATTATCATGACTTTATGTCGTCAATTATCATGACAACTCGTCATACAACTCGCAATTATATCGTCAAGTATCGTGACAACTCGACAACTCGAAATTATCATGTCAATTATCGTGACAACTCGCAATTATGTCGTCAATTATGTCATCATTTATCGTGACAACTCGCAATTATGTCGTCAATTATGTCGTCATTTATCGTGACAACTCGACAACTCGAAATTATCATGTCAATTATCGTGACAACTCGCAATTATGTCGTCAATTATGTCATCATTTATCGTGACAACTCGCAATTATGTCGTCAATTATGTCGTCATTTATCGTGACAACTTGACAACTCGAAATTATCATGTCAATTATCGTGACAACTCGCAATTATGTCGTCAATTATGTCATCATTTATCGTGACAACTCGCAATTATGTCGTCAATTATGTCGTCATTTATCGTGACAACTTGACAACTCGAAATTATGATGTCAATTATCGTGACAACTCGCAATTATGTCGTCAATTATGTCGTCATTTATCGTGACAACTTGACAACTCGAAATTATCATGTCAATTATCGTGACAACTCGCAATTATGTCGTCAATTATGTCATCATTTATCATGACAACTCGCAATTATGTCGTCAATTATGTCGTCATTTATCGTGACAACTTGACAACTCGAAATTATCATGTCAATTATCGTGACAACTCGCAATTATGTCGTCAATTATGTCGTCATTTATCGTGACAACTTGACAACTCGAAATTATCATGTCAATTATCGTGACAACTCGCAATTATGTCGTCAATTATGTCATCATTTATCATGACAACTCGCAATTATGTCGTCAATTATGTCGTCATTTATCGTGACAACTTGACAACTCGAAATTATCATGTCAATTATCGTGACAACTCGCAATTATGTCGTCAATTATGTCGTCATTTATCGTGACAACTTGACAACTCGAAATTATCATGTCAATTATCGTGACAACTCGCAATTATGTCGTCAATTATGTCATCATTTATCATGACAACTCGCAATTATGTCGTCAATTATGTCGTCATTTATCGTGACAACTTGACAACTCGAAATTATCATGTCAATTATCGTGACAACTCGCAATTATGTCGCCAATTATGTCATCAATTATCGTGACAACTCGCAATTATGTCGTCAATTATGTCGTCATTTATCGTGACAACTTGACAACTCGAAATTATCATGTCAATTATCGTGACAACTCGCAATTATGTCGTCAATTATGTCATCATTTATCATGACAACTCGCAATTATGTCGTCAATTATGTCGTCATTTATCGTGACAACTTGACAACTCGAAATTATCATGTCAATTATCGTGACAACTCGCAATTATGTCGTCAATTATGTCGTCATTTATCGTGACAACTTGACAACTCGAAATTATCATGTCAATTATCGTGACAACTCGCAATTATGTCGTCAATTATGTCATCATTTATCATGACAACTCGCAATTATGTCGTCAATTATGTCGTCATTTATCGTGACAACTTGACAACTCGAAATTATCATGTCAATTATCGTGACAACTCGCAATTATGTCGTCAATTATGTCATCAATTATCGTGACAACTCGCAATTATGTCGTCAATTATGTCGTCATTTATCGTGACAACTTGACAACTCGAAATTATCATGTCAATTATCGTGACAACTCGCAATTATGTCGTCAATTATGTCATCATTTATCATGACAACTCGCAATTATGTCGTCAATTATGTCGTCATTTATCGTGACAACTTGACAACTCGAAATTATCATGTCAATTATCGTGACAACTCGCAATTATGTTGTCAATTATGTCGTCATTTATCGTGACAACTCGACAACTCGAAATTATCATGTCAATTATCGTGACAACTCGCAATTATGTCGTCAATTATGTCATCATTTATCGTGACAACTCGCAGTTATGTCGTCAATTATGTCGTCATTTATCGTGACAACTCGACAACTCGAAATTATCATGTCAATTATCGTGACAACTCGCAATTATGTCGTCAATTATGTCATCAATTATCGTGACAACTCGCAATTATGTCGTCAATTATGTCGTCATTTATCGTGACAACTCGACAACTCGAAATTATCATGTCAATTATCGTGACAACTCGCAATTATGTCGTCAATTATGTCATCATTTATCGTGACAACTCGCAGTTATGTCGTCAATTATGTCGTCATTTATCGTGACAACTCGACAACTCGAAATTATCATGTCAATTATCGTGACAACTCGCAATTATGTCGTCAATTATGTCATCAATTATCGTGACAACTCGCAATTATGTCGTCAATTATGTCGTCATTTATCGTGACAACTCGACAACTCGAAATTATCATGTCAATTATCGTGACAACTCGCAATTATGTCGTCAATTATGTCATCAATTATCGTGACAACTCGCAATTATGTCGTCAATTATGTCGTCATTTATCGTGACAACTCGACAACTCGAAATTATCATGTAAATTATCGTGACAACTCGCAATTATATCGTCAATTATGTCATCATTTATCGTGACAACTTGCAATTATGTGGTCAATTATGTCGTCATTTATGTCATCATCATGTCATCATGACAACATGACATGTCCCTTCAGTGCTTCCGTACATTTTCACATATTTATGATTTTTCTTTGTTTTATTTTTTAACTAATTTTTTAATGGGGGGAGGTGCTCTCATAATTTTTTTCATATTCCTCGTATCATGCTTGACAATATAGGTCATGTTTCCTTATTTATTTCGCCTCTTATGTATTTCTTTATTTTTTGTTTTTGTTTTATATCATTATAGCGCCATCTATAGTTTGACATTAGGGGGCCTATTTGATGTATTTTTGCGGACGAATTGGTACTGGGGTGAAGTCTTCCGAATCTATTCCGATTTCACCCGGGGGTGCCACTCATATACCATTGCATGTTGTCATCACTGACCAGACACTTTTATTTTTCACCCAAAACACTGACATGCCCAAGGGCTGAAAGGTAACCCTTACCACTGACCTGCTATGAAAAAAGGATACCCAAATCACTGACCACAGCCATGGTGCAAACAAAGGTACCCATATCACTGACCTTACATGTCCCAATGACCCTTTTCACTGACAAGGTAGAAAGCAATATTTACCTAGTGTATTTCCAATCCCTTTACATACAATTTCTGTTATAATATGAAATAGCCTGGAATATCATCCTTAACACAAAATTGTGGTCATACACAACAAACAAGCTGCAATCATTTCATTGGTATCCAATTAGTACAAGTAGGCCCCTGGGAAGATCATACACCAACAGGTTATTTGTAGTGGAAAAGTTTTATTTCCTATTCTTGGCAATAAATACATGAACCATATTAAATTCACAATACTTTTGATCCATGATCTGAAATCTGAAATATAAAGCACTTTTTTTTCCCGTTTAACTTCGGTTTTGCGCGGGTGACAAACAGCGATGGCAAATGTCACTTCACGATTTCCAAAAGGCATGGTTCCTGTCATATCTGGTTCAGCAGTCAAGCGTATGTCGTAATCCATTCCGATTACACAGTATCTGTACCTTGTACAAAATTCGTAGTCTCTACGCCCGTCTCTACGCAGCCCGCTCGGCAGCATGCACAAACATCACCGAGTTTTAATCATGGTACAAGACCGGGCACAAGACTAATATATTACACTTACAGACCCGGAAGTAAGAAGTTGTTTACAATCAGGAACGAAAACAGCGGCTGACGTCAAATGCTGGACTTTGATTTTTCATGAACCCAAAACGCCGACATATCTATTGTAAAAAAGGTACCCTTTTTTCAGAAAACACCAAAATTGAGACCCTTTTCGCGTCCCGCGCGGGACGTGGCCTATGCTTAAAAAGATACCCTTTACCGCGAAATTTTGGTCGGTGATGACTTCATTGACGGTTCAACTGGCACCCCCGGGCGATTTCATTCTATGACTAGTTGACTACCCAAAACTCCCGTGTCGTGTAAAATGCGAACAACTGGTATACCTGTAAAAACCGCCGTGTTTCATGATTTCTCCGGAAATACATCGACTTGGAGCGTCAAATTTCAGGATAGTAATGAGAAAAATAGTATCTATTATGTGATACCAAAACCTCATCAACAACGAAAAAAATCGGGGGATGATGCTGTCGATCGGGTTACGGACCTTTAATAATGAGGTCTGAATCTCTGATAGTATGCCTATGCTTGTCAAAGTTGCCGAATGATTGTTTTTTTTTTTTTTTTGGACAATCATAGGGCCTGCACTTTGGCTCGTTTTTTGCAGGTTTACATGGTCCAATAATCACAAGATGACTGACATGTGGTAACAAAGGAAGCAGTCACTGCAATTTGATTATGTCCCATATGATTGGCCATTCAAGACACCCCTGTGAATATATATACTATAGCGGCCTTTTCAAAATATAATACCTGTTTGCTTGACTGCATTGACAATACCCGGGAACAATACACACAGTATATGCATTGGACAAACTTTTTACAATAAGCATGATAAGTGATGATGTGACCTCCAGATTTATACATCGTTCGTCTCGCACACTGACGACATTTGATTGAATGGACTGCGCCGTGATTACGGTGAAGGACACCGGTTCAAATCCTTTGTTTGGAGCCAATCGATAAAAGCATGCAGGGCCTCTATACCCTATACCCATGTACAGTTTATCCCTTACATAACCTATGTCTTGAATACGCTGGCAAAGTTATGTAATAATCGGATTAATACTATATAGCAGTAGGTAAAAACAAGTTTTGAATAATCCGCGCTACAAAGTCCCATTCAGTGATCCCAGCGAAAGTGAAAACAAAAATCAAATTGTTACGTGTATAAATTTTTTAATGAAAAACAAATGGCAAAAAAACAAAACAGGAAAACGACAGTATTGACGAAGTTGAAGCCCCATTCAAATACATGTAGCTAATTTATATACTGTCAGTACCGGTATATAAATTACAGACTCACGTAAATCCATTATTTTTTTGTCTTAGACACACGGCTTTCGGCTGAACCACTACACTAGAAAGCTATGTTAGCACATCTATGACAATGACGAAACGTACAAAATCAGCCATAGGCCTTTTATGACCTTTGACATTCTTTTGTGGCGAGTGACATGGTCTTTCAATTCACGCCGAGTGTCCTTGACAGGTTCGACTATGCTTCAGTGGTCATGAAAGAATTCAAAAGATAACCTCTGCCCCAATAATCCCAGGCAATTATCTGAAACTGCTCCTCGGATCATAAGAACTCAGTCCTCAAATGATAGTCATAATAATGTCCAAAATATAAAAATTACTGACTATCATTGAAGACTGAGTTCCGCAATCTAGTATCCAAAATCTGAATTTTGATGATTTTTACGATCGTCGGGATGAAAAAAAAATCAAAAAATCACTGAATGGGCCTTTAGTTCCCTACTCTCCTTACCCTGGCAATATAAATCAAAGAAAAATAAAGAAAAAAATAAAGAAAACAAGAAAAGAAAAAAAAAAGACAAAGAAAACGCATTCTGAATACGAAGAATGTCTTTCTGATATCAAATAAATTTCATTGTTTGGAATTCACGATATAATACAAATTTTATGACAAATTATTAAAATTTGATATTTTCACATTTTGATATATAACAGTCCTCGAAGTAAATATCATAAATCTAATGATATATTCTTAAACAGTCCCTGGCATACCATACATGTATAGGCCTATATGTATAGTACATTAGTCTGCTTTATCTGTTTTGTGCTGTTTAAGCAAATTTAAACATAATTTCCATAAAATGTAAGCTTTTACTGTCAGATATGTCCCTTTTAATTTTGAGCAGAACAAGTGAGGTAAAGCAAAGAAAATTGGAATCTACTACTACTAGCGCCAATGAATGTTATACGATTGTAAAGCGGTACGATCCTCTGGGTGTGTGTGTGGGGGGGGGGGGGTGTGCGTATGTGTGTCCTGCACGCGTATTTTTCTGCAACTATAACGGGACGCAATACGATACCGGTATGTTATAAGAATCAAACTTACAAGAAAGATGGCTCTTGTCAAATCCTACAATTCTGTCAGAGAAAATATGCATATTTGCATTAAATTTTTTATTAATTGACATAATTGATTAATTAATAAATATTTTATTTAATGATTTACCATAATTCCAAACATGTCAAACAATATGTCAAATTAAAGCTAATGAAATGCTTTATAAATTGGTAAGAGCACATTTTGCAGAATGCATTTAGTATTTTAGTTACATGATTCCAAACATTCTATTCCACTTTTTTGCTACACACGCATAGGAGCTGTACTTTTAGAATCCGCGCCTAATCAATAATAATAGTCTTTCACTCCATTGTCAAAGTACTGTGCTCCCTGTAGCATTATGGATTGAGCTGTGTTCAGTTTTATACGGCGGATTTACTGCCATAATTATTACCTCTTACTTAACAAAAGAAAAACAAATTTATTCCAATTAAAATTCTACCAGGGTTCGAACCCACACCCTTTTATTTAACAGTCCAGATCGAATACCACTACGCTGTGAGTGCTTCTGACAGAAATGCGTTTGTTCATCATACTTATTGATTACGGAATAAATCGCAAACACACGATATATATATATATATTACTTGTCTATTTAGTAATAAATACGTATATAATCTCCAATCAATAATGAACCTTGCCTCCGACTATGCGGTTCCTATGCAAATGTTGACTAGTAAATTAATATAGGCGACCAGGTCCTAGAGTGTGATGGTTTTGTAGCAGATGACAGTGCTCATTCAAGCCTGTCAAGGTCAGTTAGTAGCCACTTGCTGAATGGATGGCCATTATCAGCTATCAAAGAGATGCCTTGTGCAGCTGCCAATCACAGTAGAGGTTTGATAACATTTTGTTAAAAACCCAAATGTGATATAAGGACAAAGCTGTGCATGTTGGTACTTAATTGTTTGGATTCTTATGTTGAAATTCCCTTGTATTAGTATTTTTATGTGTAGTGTATATTGCACTGTACCATTATGGAATTTGAGCAAATCAATTACCGACAGTCCGACACAAGCAGGTATACAGTGTATTATTTTATTTTTATTTCGTATCTCAGGAGCACAGCTCACTTGGTAAGGCGTCAGAATTGGGTACACGAGCGCTTCGAACTTTAAATCGGAAGGTGGTGAGTTCGAGCCTCATCACGGTCACATTAATTTTATAAACCAAATATTGTTCGAACTTTTCATATTTGTTTTTCTTTTATTGTTTCTTTTTCTTTGTCTTTTTTTTTCTTGTTTTATTTAATTTTTTCTTTATTTTTCTTTGATTCATATTGCCAGGGTAAGGAGTGGAGGGACTAACGGCCCATTCAGTGATTTTTTCATCTGGACGATCGTAAAAATCATCAAAATTCAGATTTTGTACAATGATATAGTCAGTAATAATCTTTTGATCATGACTATCATCATCCGAAGAGCAGTTTCAGACAATTGCTTGGGATTGTTGGGGCAGAGGTTATCTTTTGAATTCTTTCATGACCGCTGAAGCAGAGTCAAACCTGTCAAGGACACTCGGCGTGAATTGAACTGATTTAATTTATATACTGACAGTATATATAAATTAGCTACATGTAGGCCTATTTGAATGGGGCTTCAACTTCGTCGATACTACTGCCGTTTTCTTGGGTTTTTTGCCATTTTTTTCATTAATAAAATTTATAAAAGTAACAATTTGATTTTTTTTTCACTTTCGCTGGGATCACTGAATGGGGCTTTGCAACGCGATATATTCAAAACTTGTATTCACCTACTGTTATAGCATTAATCCGATTATTACACAACTTCGCCAGCGTATTCAAGACATCCAATGCAAATAATCACCTAGATTATGACGTTCATACCGTAAATATGGCGGAGTACTCAAATTCATTCAACAAAAGCATGATTACAAGCTATTGCAATCTACCGCGACAGCTCGTCTCACACACATAACAAATGCACTATAGGATCAAATAGGTTGAGGACAACGTTTGATTGAAGGCACTGCATTGCGCCATGATTACGGTGAAGGACACCGGTTCAAATCCTTTGTATGGAGCTAATCAATAATTTCACGCACATCCTCTATTATTGCCCAATTATTGCCCGGGATGATTGCACACTGTAAAAGAGCTATTGTTATAATGTTTGATGAAATCGTGTTTGACTATTTGCTTAAGAAAGACACAATACAGATAAAGCAGACAGATTTACTACATGTGGTACATGTATATACATATAGGGAATGTGTTCGAGTATTACCTAATTATAATAGGGGCGTATCCAAAAATGAATTCACACCCCTTTCAAATGTCGAGCCAAAGTGCAGGCCCTATGGGTAGGCCCCTAGTATTTTCTTGATTGAGAGTACCGCGTACCGCTTAATATTTTATTTCTAATATTGCCCATCACTAAATCAATCAATTAGGAAAAATTCACAGGGGAGTTTCTCATAATAATGTTAGACTTCAACTCCCAGCCGCGCCCTGCGCCCTGTGTAATCGTGGGATTTTAGTGCACTTTTTTTTGTACGGTACTTTTTGCACAAAGATAGTCTACCTCCTCTATTTATGTCATTTTTCATTAGATATCCACGAAAAAAAATTAAAAACCTACATGTATTCCCAAATTTCAGTTGATTCCGATTTTGCGTTCGCGAGTTATAGCTAGTTATGCATGATTATGTGTAGGCCTATTACACTGCTCCATAAGCAATTCCATAGACGATGCGTTGTAATTTCGTTCTGGCACCAGAACGAAATTCAAATTTCACGATATCTTTGCTAAACGAATCAATCTACAAGAAATATTTTGTACATAAACATTATGTAGGCAGAGGTTTCCAGTGATATAAAAACCTCAATTTTTTGAGGTGGGGAAAAGTGGGGGGATGAGGCTGTGGATCACGAAATGCAAACTATAACCAGTGTTGATGTTTTTTTCTGATTGTGAGGTAATCAAACCTCTTTGGGAGGATTTGGTTAAAACTAAGCAATGGAAATAAGCATGACATTGATTTTGAAATTTCAAAATTTGATAAAATTTATATTTGGGGTGCCAGCCAGCCCATGGGGTGCCTGGTGACAAGTAGCTACAAGTACATGAGTAGGCCTATGTGTGTCAATTCCAAAATAA
The DNA here is from genome assembly GCF_039555335.1 of Amphiura filiformis. Taxonomy (NCBI): domain Eukaryota; kingdom Metazoa; phylum Echinodermata; class Ophiuroidea; order Amphilepidida; family Amphiuridae; genus Amphiura; species Amphiura filiformis. The sequence continues at coordinate 46,222,727 of NC_092633.1, read as the reverse complement.
AACTCCTACTTGTATTGGTCTTAGGCTTTAATTTTATTAAAATTAACAGAGAAACGGGGTATTTCATTGCAAAAAAGAAAAATAAACTTTCTAGGCCATTTTCATGGAGGTAAGTTGACCTCTATAGAATGACCAAAAAGTCGTCTATTTTTAATACTCAACTTGTCCCATTGGCGAGCGTATAGCGAGCGAAAAAAATTAGTTTTTTTTTTCCTTTTTGGTCAAAAAAGGTCCACATTTTGGGAAAAAAGGTCCACTTTTTCAAAATCAGCCCCCAAATAAATCCTGGTTTCGCCATGTTTTTGATTGCCACTGGACATAGAACTCAAGTTAGACTAAAATATTATGATTTAGCCAGTAGCTTATCCAGGAGGTTTTCCAGTAGATATCCACGAAAAAAGCTTTTTCCTAAAATTTCACTGATTTGATTCCGATTTTGCGTTCGAGATTAATTTTGTGTATTACAACACTGCTTCACTGTTGTACGGTACCGGTATTCGTTCTGGTACACCAAAACGTAATTAAAATTTCACGATATTTTTGCTAAACGAATTAAATCTGAAAGAATTTTTTTTTGTAGGCTACATTATATAGGCCTATAATAAGCCAGAGGTTTCCAGTGGTATAAAAACTCCCAACTTTTTTTGAGAAAAGTGGGGGCCGGGAGATGAGGATATGGATCATGATGTCCTGAACAAAACAGGATTATTTTGTTTAATCCGAAAAAAATAGTGCTGTATTTTAGGAAGTAACACCAAAAATAATTCTTGTTACGATGAAACATGTAAATAAAATGCCGATTAGACCAAAAAATATATATGTTTGGTTGCCCTCACCGACTCAAAAAATAAGAAATCTTTGGTCGGTTTTTTTTTTTTTCAATCACTTTTTTAGGAGAAACCTTAAATTTGGACAATATTAAAGGGGCATTTCGTGATCCACAGCCTCATCCCCCCACTTTTCTCACAAAAAGTTGAGATTTTTATATCACTGGAAACCTCTGGCTACATAATGTTTATGTACAAAATATTTCTTGCAGATTAATTCGTTTTGCAAAGATATATCGTGAAATTTGAATTTTGTTCTGGTGCACCAGAACGAAATTACAACGTATTGTCTATGGAGCAGTGAAATTTTGGGAATAGGCTTTTTTCGTGGATATCTACTGAAAAATGTCATAAAAAGAGGATGCTAGGATCACGAAACACTCCTTTAAGGACATTTTATATTTGTTATTCAACCATTTAATTTATTAAATGCATATTTGATTAAAAAAAAAAAAAGAAGTAGGCCTATTTCTATTTAGATTCTGTCCAAAGCAAAAACACAAATGTTTTTTTAAATGTAAAATGATCTAGAATTATTATATCAATACTAGCCTATTCAAAATGGAGGAAGAGCCCATGAAAAAAGGATCGACCTACCGACCCTCCAAATTTTTGTCTTGGAAGGGCACCCAAACTATTTATTTATTTATTTATTTATTTATTTATTTATTTATTTATTTATTTATTTATTTATTTATTTATTTATTTATTTATTTATTTATTTATTTATTTATTTATTTATTTATTTATTTATTTATTTATTTACATGATAATTCTGCACTAAGTTTCTGAGGAGTGAGGGCTACGGCCCTTACGAAACAGTTCTGTAAAACTAATGTAGCAGGGTCATCTAAGTTTTATCATGTATTAAGCTCCCTTCTTGAGCACTTTACCATGTCCATGGTTTCAACCTTTCTTGGATTTTTATATTTATTTATTTATTTATTTATATTTAAATGTATAGTGAATCTTGGTATTTAAACCATCATTCGATACAACACTGTTTCGTATAGGTGTATTTATTTATTTATTTATTTACATCAGCTTATAATCCCTATAATTCAGTCTTCAAAGTTATGTTAACAGGGTAAACGCCTGGTAATAAAGAGTAGCCGTTGTGAGCCTTGTGTTGTAATAGACATGCAATAAATTATTGACCTTTGCTTGTACGGAGTCGTAATTATTTTGGATGACCGGACACCCCTGGGCCACCGTAGGCTTTTAGAATGAAGTAGACTGTCACTCAATTACGTAATCCAGCGGGGGATGGTCACGACCTGGTGTCAACACGACCAAATGACTAGTCCAAAAGTCTAATACCGTAAGCTAGGGAACATTCACATGATTCATGTATTTTTGTGTTGTCATGTAGGGGAAAGTGGGTTTAGCTGAATAGCCATCTCCAGTAATCTCCACTCCCGCACGATCGACGACGACGTCCCAGAGCTAGGCGGCACATTTTTTAGGGGGGAGGGGGGCAAAATCGACAAATTTTGCTCTAAATTGGCGCAAAAAAGTGGAAATTTACGGTATGTTAGGGTTTTTTGAAAAGTGGGGGCAAGTAGGCCGGCGGGGGGAATGAATTCAGTCTAGGGCCTATTTGAATAAAATAAACACCGTAGGCTAGGGGAGAGCGGGGAGTGTTCGCCCTAGGGGTAGGTTCGCCCACCCCTTGTTTCTCAGCACTACGGCTATCGGGGAATTTGGTGATGGCAAAATTAGGTGACAAAGGTCATTATAAACTTCTCATATTAGCTACGTGATATATAGGGACGTGTTCATCGAACTGCAGCCAAAACAACAAATTTACACCAAAACGTAACTTTTTCTTGCATTAATAATGTTGTATTATCATTGATACATAAATACAGATGGTTTTAATGGAAATCTGTATTGGGAACATATGGGATTTGGCAAAGATTAAATGCAGTTATAAACTCCTTATTCGATTTGTATTTTGCATACCCTTAAGAAAATACAAAAATGTGCACAAGGGGCACGTTCGCCCTTTTGAGGATGGGGCATGTTCGCCCTATATCTTCCCCGGGCGGACTTACCCCAAACTGGAGGGCGGACCTGCCCCATCCGCGTATTATGCAAAATATTGATAATTATACCATTAAACAAGGTAAAACAACTGAAAAGCATGTTTTTTAAAGTTATGTGGTATCAGTATTGCTCATACCACCGGAGTATTTCCTAATCCATAATCTCCCCGAAGTTGTAAACATGATACGTTTAAACTTACTTTGGACCCCTACATTTTACCCTGACCCGATCCCTGCAACAAATTTAGTGACTCCCCAGAAGAGAATGAATGCCCTGTATACCCTTGCTAAATGTTTGCATTGAATATGTTATTGTTATGCAATGTTTAAACCTTTTTGGGGATTAGGGTGAACTTACCCACCATATGGGCGAACCTGCCCCAATATGGGGCAAGTTCGCCACTTTGCAAAACTTTTTTGTTTTTTCTACCCTGTTGCTATTGTAAGCCCTATAGTTCTGGGATTGTGGCCGTATATAGCTAAGACATACGGTATGTCACGTAAAGTGCTTGGTCAGGAATGCCTGGAATGCGGGCTAAGTACATAGGTTGTGAACTTGACATTCACAGGGGTACTAGACTACTAGTAGAGGGTACACAGATTATGTCATGAAAAGGATATTTATATTTTGTTAACATTAACTTAGATTATTTTCAAAAATCTACATGTAACCTTTTTTTGGGACACCCGGTATCTACTGAAGATAGAAAACATAAATTACATATACATGTATGCTATCTACTGAAGATAGCAAGCAATTTTTGCATGCTGTCTACTGAAGATAGCAAACATCAGTCACATGCAATCTACTGAAGATAATAAACATCAGTTACATGCTATCTACTGAAGATAGCAAGCATGATGTATATGCTACATGTACTGAAGATAGCAAACATTAGTTATATGCTTCTGCTGCAGATATCAAACAATAGTTACATGCTATCTACTGAAAATAGCCAACATCAGTTACATGCTCTACTGATGATAGCAAACATGGTGTATATGCTATGTACTGCAGATAACAAACAATAGTTACATGCTTTCAACTGCAGATAGCAAACAATAGTTACATGCTATCTACTGATGATAGCAAACATTAGTTACATGCTATTTACTGAAGATAACAAACACCAACTACATAGCAAACATGATGTATATGCTATGTACTGAAGGTAGCAAACAGTTACATGTTATAGGCCTATGAAGATAGCAAACATCGGTTACATGCAATCTACTGAAGATAGCAAACATCAGTTACATGGTATCTACTGAAAATAGCAAACACGATGTATATGCTATGTACTGAAGATAGCAAACATTATAGTTACATGCTTTCTACTGCCGATATCAAACAATAGTTCCATGCTATCTACTGAAGATAGCAAACATCAGTTACATGGTATCTACTGAAAATAACAAACACGATGTATATGCTATGTACTGAAGATAGCAATTCCATGATTTTACTGCAAAAATCTATTAAAAAAATATGAATTTGCCGTTTCAGCTGACATGGACGCGCTAAGAAAAATGAATATATCATTATTATTTTTTTGGCCTAATATTTTACTGTGTATTACCCATTATTTATTTACAAGTTTGATTTTGTTATTACTAATTTTGCAGGCAACCATTGGGAACGTAGAAGCTATTGAAGATCTTCAAAGCTACTGTTCACTTCGAAAGAAATATCGGGAAAATGTCAAGCTATTATCTGGTAAACACGATCCTCTATTTGTAGGACGAGAGGAAGAGATCCGACAAATTATTGACGTATTTGGCAGGTAGGTAACAAACCGTAAGATTGATGAAGCCCTTTTATTACCGGTAATAGCCCATTCCTATAATTGACATGTTTCTGCCGTTGAGAGGAACATCGATATCACGCTCTTCCTGACCTCGCTTGCGTTATTTAATAATCATATGATACCTTTTTGTCCTCGCTTTCGTTATTTTATAAAAACATGATACATGATGAACATACGAAGGAAAGTCTAACTATTATTATGATGCTTTTTGAACGCGACAGTTTCATCACTTTGCAAATAAAGTCATGATATATGCATATAGTGGTCCTTAACCTACAGAAATATTATGTTTTTTGTCATAATAATATTCGGGAATCACTGAAAACAATCAATGCAAGTGGCATGTTAGACCAGTTCTAAAATCAAATGAGGTTGAATTAACGTTATTATATAGATCGCCATTAAAAAAAAAGCATGTCTATAACGCCCCACACAATTTGCCAGATTTTGGTCGCAAACATTTGACCCAAAAAAGAGTCGAATTGCTGTATCCAAAATCGTTGGTTGACTATACAGCCAATACATGTATAAACATGCGTATAAACATGCGTTTAACCGCACGTTTAAACGCACGGTCCACGTGCCACGTATGGAACATCGCAATCTCTCTATATTAACAAATTTTTACCGTATTGAATAATAAATTAAGCGTTAATTTGGTCGGGATTGAAATCGTTGCTGCCATAATTTTCCTCTTCTTTTCATAATTTTATTTTTTCATAATTTTAATAATTATGAAAAAATAATGAAAACAAATTATGAATAAAAATTTATATTTTTTCATAATTTCATAATTTTATCATAATTTTATTTTTCTAATATTTATATCTATAATGTGTTTATGTATATTACAGGTCTGCTAATCTCGTCAGTTGTGTTTGTCTGTACGGGCTTGCTGGAACAGGAAAAACAACATTGGCAGTGGAAACAAGTGCAATTTATAAACAATTGCTAAGGTCACAGCCAAGGTAGGACTACGTCGGATTATTTTGAGCACAAGTCGTTATTAATTGGCTGTTTCAATCACTACTTTTAAACATTACAATATAGAGCGCTGCAAACTAGAATTGTACACTTACTGATGTGGCAAGCTAAACTCAGTTTATCTGAGATACACTTATTAGTTTATCGAGAGATTAACTTAGTTTATCAAGTGAAAAACACAGTTTTTTATATAAATTTAGTTTATAAAATGAAAAAACATAGTTTTCTGAGATAAACATAGTTTTCAGAGAAACCTACTAACCTAGTTTATCTTAGATAAAGTAAGTTTTTTCACCAGCGATATCGCTTGACACGTGAATGCATCAACCAATCATAATACAACCAACTGGATCTATTATTTTGCTAATTAATTTACCTTTGTCGATTATTAACTTTTAATTTTAATTCAAAGCAATAATTATTAACAGGAATGAATGTTTTAAAAATGTATTTTGTGGCATTTTAATTGTCGTCTGCAATCGCTATCGCTGTGATAAGTATAAATGCAAAAGCGACGAGCGATGCATCGCAAAGTTCGCCGATTGCCCATCGCTTTCCAAAAGCGTTTAATCGCAATCGCTCGGCGATCGAGTATAAATTCAGCTTTAGTTCATTTCAGGAAACTAAAGTTATCTCATTAGTCAAGCTTGCCATAGTCATGCGAGTAATTTTTGACCAATGAGACTCTTTTATGCATCCCTTTTGCACTTTTAGAGACTATATAATTGGAAAACAAAATCACTTGTCGCTCAGATATTGAGTTGATTCCAGCTTAATATTGAAAATAACAGAATGAAATATCAGGCATATCGAATTGCATTCTGAATACGAAGAATGGCCTTCTGATATCAAATAATTTTGATTTTTTTGAAATTGTAATGTAATACACATTTTATGACAAATCATTAAAAATTGATATTTTTGATATCTAACAGTACTCGAAGTAAACTTTATAAATCTGATGATTTATACTTAAAGTGCATGTAGGTGGGATGAAAAGCCGATGATCAATTGAAAATTTTGACCTTTCGTATTGAAGATATGGATTTTTACCCAAAAACACCAAAAAAAAAAATTAGGGCTATCTTCAATATGAAAGGTCAAAATTTTAATTGATCGTCGGCTTTTCCTCCCAGCTACATACACTTTAAGAATATATCATTAGAATTATAAAATTTACTTTGAGGACTGTTATATATCAAAATGTGAAAATATCAAATTTTAATAATATGTCATAAAATTTGTATTATATCGTGAATTTAAAAAAATGAAAATTATTTGATATCAGAAAGACATGCTTCGTATTCAGAATGCAATTCGATATGTCTGAGGTGCTCTCATGACCCACAAAAATACCATCGAAACGCTCATTCCAGATCCCTTAAGATCTTAAAAGGGATATTGCCTACCAAGAAATGAATAATGATTTATTGGCAGACCAAATATTATATACTGTATATATCATGTATGTTTTTTTCATTTATTCAATATTTCTTTTTATCATCTGTTTATTAAGTATTATTTGCCGTTGTCTTTTACAGACTCATCAAAGTTGATCTCCGAAAGCGTTCCAATGTTATAGATGCTGGTGTGGCGTTGATGACGAGCGTGGGGAGACAGGTGTCAGCTAAAGACTTCGATCTATCAATGGTTAATGATTGGGTTCAATCGTGTACACAACAAGGTATAATAGTCTCCCACACACACACACACCCACACACCCCCACCCCCACCCAACACACCCCTGTAGGCTATGTGCTCCCCACCACACCAACATGTACCTTTAAAAAACCTTACACACCGATGTACCCCCCCACACACACACACCCGGTTGTTTGATGTCATTTATTAATGTTTCTAAAGTAACAAACATTATATAATTTTCAATTCTAGACACATACAATACCAATTATAGCTATCACACTAATATACACATATATTTTGCAAGTATTTTTAACTTAGGTTTTCTTTACATTTTTTCTGCCTTTTTGTGGTAATTTTATTCTATAAAATGTATGTTTGTGAGCAAATTGAAGGCGCTATTTACATAATGTTTTAAATTTAATTTAGTCCAATCATCCAATAATATGAGCTATTCCTTTAGTTTCATGATAAAAAGTAGTTTGAAAAATTCCTTGCTATATGTTACACATTTTTACATGTTTTAATGCCATTGTACAGGTGTCTACCCCTTGGAAAGATGCAAACAAGATTTAAAATAAATAGCGCCATCAGTGTTCAACTTTGCTTAAAAATGATTACAGACATGCCATCAAACAACCCACCTGCAGACACCCCTCACCCCACCCACACCCAAAGTTAACTTTAACATGTTCAATAAGTCATTTTTCATGCAAAATATAAATTTGTAAATTATGAATTCATCTTTCTTTATTTTCAACAGAAAATGTTATCCTGATGGACAATGCTGATGAGCTTCTACAACCGCTATCCTTGAGCCGTGACCATTTTATGAACATGATGCTCGAACTAATGTCAACACAAAACCCCAAAGTGAAGATCATCATCACATCTCGCTACGCAATGCGAAGAGCTTTGAGAGACAAACCAAATTATGAAGAGATAGAAGTAAAAGCCCTTCAAGTCAGAGAGTCCATCCGGCTGCTTGTGAAGGAATGCCAGATGGCCCCAGGAGGAGAAAAGACGATCGCCGAAGATACTGCCAAGGAAATCGCGCATCATTGCGGTAATAATCCACAAGCCTTACGCGCCGTGGCTAAGCGACTGAAAAGTGGCACTCGTCCGGAACGTATTGCTGAGATGCTTCGGAAGCCACATCTAGCCAGTCGAGTTCTTGATCCTGGTTTACTTGGAAGCACATCTCTCGAAGAAGACGAACAAGAAAAGGTGAAACAGAACTTAGTGCTGCAAACACTAAAAACAACATTCGAGATGCTTCCAGAACGACTCCAGGAAGCCCTTGTCCAACTATCAGTCTTTCCAGGGTCCTTTGATAGACACAAAGCCAAAGTCATATTAGGTATGGAAGATATTGAAGCCGTTGATTTGGACATAGACGATCTACTTCAGTGGGGTCTAGTGGAATGCGAAGAGTTCAGAGGATTTGAATTCTACATGGAGGACATTAAAGACAGACAATTCACGATACATCCCCTGGTCCGAACTATATGTATGGTTGAAGGCATGAAAGGTGAAAAACATAACGCAGCGTTCGTAGGTGCTCTGGATCGAATGTGCGAATATGTGACGAATCTAATGGAAGAATTGGCGACCGAAGGACATACAGATTACACACAAGCTCTCACTAGATTTGAAGAAGAGAAACCGATAGTTACCAACTACCTGGAGATGGATATGGGGGAGACATTCGGTGGTTTCAAAATAGCCTCCCCTCTATTAGAAGCAGAAGATTCCGCAAAAGAAAGGGCAAGATTGACTTCCTCGAAGTTCGCAGAGTCTATCTATCATTTGTTCGAGTGCTTTATGGATGTACAAAAGCTGGAACAATTCTTTCGCTGCAAAGTCCAACAGATGAAAGACAAAAACGAAATGGAAGCTTGGGCATTGCTGAGCGGTTGGCTTGCCGATCAGTACATGGTTCAAGCCAAGTATAGCGAAGCTTACCAAACCTTGGTAGATCCGATGAACTGGTTGAAGTCACTTCCGGAACCACTCTCTAGAGATGCCGAGCTAGCCAGAGCACAATGCCTAGCTATTCAAGGAAGATACCTTTCTGACAATCCTGATCACAACTACAAGGAAGCAATCAAAGTTCTTGAACAATCTCTTAGTATTCGCAAGAAACATCTAGGCGACAACTCACTAACAGCAAGATGTTTGAACTTTCTTGGACATGTGTATCACAGAAAGGGGGATGATGCGAGCAAAACGAAAAGTTACCACGAACAAGCTTGGGAAATGCTTGCTAGAATTACCAATGGTCACCCAGAGCAGCACTTTGATGCGCCGACTTTCGCATTAAACATAGGAAGCGCGTACCACCAACTCGGTAACACAGAGATGGATAAACGACAAACAAGTAAGGCGAAAGAATACTATCGCCATGCGATTAGCTTCTACGACAAAGCACAAGAGATAGAGAAGAGACTGCGACTTGAAGGCAATCCCAACACAGCAGTGATCCTGAAGAACAAAGCAATGAGTTACTGCGAAATGGAAGAGTATGAAAATGCCTTGCCTTTGGCCGTAAGATCGGCTGAATTGAGGAAGAAAGGTATTGGCACACATCCTGATACGGCACGTTCTCTCTACTTCGTGGGATCTCTCTACCACGATCTCGGCAAAAAGGAGAGGAAGGCCTCCAAAGCACAAGGTACAAATTCTTATGATCTACATGTATTTAATTGTTTATCGCGCATTAATTTCCCAGGTATTGTAAATACTCTCGGTACTTCAAAACAAAAATTTAACTAGTGAATTTTAATTTATAACATCGTGTGACATTTTTTTTAATTTAGCCGAGGAGATTCCAAGTTTTCAAGATGCAATGAAGTACTACAAAGAAGCTCTAAAATATGAATGGAAGCTTGGAAAAGACCGCAGAAGCTGGGAGTACCCACACTTGAAGGAAGACTTCATGAAGCTGTTGAAACAAATGCACGAAGACCCGCAGCCATATCAAAGGTTGTTCCACGTAAGTAAAACTTTGTTATCAATTATGTTGGCTATATGGTAGTCTGATAATAATAAATCACACGGTAAACACGGACATTTTGAACGTCTTGAACTTATTTTCAAGTAGCAAACAGGAGCGACGTAGCCTCCTAACAGTATTAGCGCAGTATGGAATGGAATGGGTAAATTTAAGACATTGCACCATTTTAAGGTTAAGAAAATAATAAATCTTATAAAAGTAAATCATTATGATTTGAACCCGGAAGTTAATCTCGGGTCTGGGTCATTATCCAATTTGATATTGTGGAACGTGAAGCTTTGAATCGTGATTATTGAATTTCCAATTTCGCCTGCAAACTATGCCAAATCCATCTATAGATGTATACATCTCAGCCTGCCCTCTTGTAATTTCAAATCCTACATCCATCCCTGTAGTTGTCCAAAGAGTAGATTTATTTGTAGATAATGTGATTTTGACTTTGCATACATGCAGAAAGCTGAAGAAGGAAGCTTTGAGGGTACCATGCCTGAGAAACCAAAGGCAGACGAAGATGATGGAGCCAACACATCATCGGGGTCACCTAAACGAAAGCTCACCGGTATGTAAAGTTGTAAACTAAACAATTGAAAAATTGTTGTGTTGAAATATACTCTTGCAAATTCCAGTTAAATATACGACTTGAATTCCATCATATCCACTATCAGTGTCTTTACTCCAGCAAACTATATTCTTTTTACATGTGTCCCTGTCTCTCAGTCTGTTTCTTTCTCATTTTCTTCCTGTCTCCGTCTGTCTGTCTCTCTGGATATCTCTCTTTCTTAAAGTGGAGCATGCATAATCTTCGGTGCAAGTATATAGTATTTTAATGATCACTGGCACTTAACAAGTTTCGAGGTACACATCATACAGTGATCTTGATTTAATAGTACTGTCACAAAAATATTCTTTCTCAGAAGCATTTATTGGTCCTGTTGTAACTTGCTATTGAAACATTAAAAATTCTTTACAATTCTACGTATTGTTGTTTGTTCTCTTTACCCCGGTAGGACTAGAAGACTTGCCTGAGAGCCCCAAGAGGTCCAAGTGCGTCTTAGCCTGATGGAGACAGTTCAGCGGTTGCTATACCCATACACAATGAAACATGATGGTCTGCTCTACCTTAGGCCCTGTATCCATAGGCTGTTCCCTTGTGGCGTGTGCCCTTGTTCCGTGTTCACTTGTTCCCATGTGACCTGCCACACAGACAACGAACCTTTGTTTTGCGTAGTGGCCGTATCCATAGGTTGTCTGTACTAAGCAAAACTAAGCAAAACAAAGGTTCATTGTCTGTGTGGCAGGTCACATGGGAACAAGTGAACACGGAACAAGGGCACATGCCACAAGAGAACAGCCTATGGATACAGGGCCTTACAGTTTCATGGTGGTATTGATGATGATGAGGAGGATGACGAGCTACTTGCTGAAAATGGTTACCATTTGAATTTGGCATAGAAGTGATGTCATAATAGGATTGACTACCATAGCAATAGGTTAAAACACTTTTTGAATATATCGTGCTGCACTAGTACGTTCACGTGGTACCTCTGCATTGAACCATATCATGTTGATCACTCGCACCTCGCAGCGTGCCTCTGTGGCTCAATTGGCAAGAGCGTCGTGCTAGTATTACGAAGGTCGCCGATTCGATCCGGCCAGATGCACTGGTTTTTTTTTTCAACGTTTATGTGCACTGGGGAAAGATTATAATTTGTCCTATTAACCCAGAGAACTAAGTATAATAACTTTAATATCATGAACTCATTCCATTTTCGTGCAATATGTTTGTTGAAATATAATAGTTATTTTGTCAATTTTGAATGGAAATGAAAATGGGTTTAATAAATGTACTGTACGTATATAGTGCTAACAGAAGAACTATTACTTTCTACGTAAATACAAGAAATTGGGAGTGGAAATGTTGCTTTTGTATTGTTTTAAAAGCTACAATAGGTTAGCGAGCGTTCTACCCAAACTCATAAACAATCCTATTTATTTGGTATACTCAGTCGTTCTGTGCAGAAACACGCTTTGGTTCACTCAGGCAAAAACTACCTTAGCCTGGCTTAAGTCTTTATAAGTAGAGTAAAGCAAAGATGGCCACTCCCAACCAATTTATTGAACATTTTCTTTACTCAGATAATCAGATCATTTTGAAATAAAATATGCTCATAAAATTTTACACTATAAGCAATCGCGGACGTTTCATAGTAAAATATTCGATGTATCCAGAGACAAGAGAAGAAACTATATGCATGTAATGTATATTTAGGGATATCATTAACTGTATTGTTGTTGTCTACTGAAGACATTAAAAGCATTACTAAGTATATGTAACTGTATTAGAAATATATGTTTTATTATTTATATATATATATACTGAATGACATTAGAATTAGTGTAAGATCAATTGAAAAATAATAGCAACTCTAAAACTTATTATGTCTCTTTTCGGGGTGGTGTTTAAACTTATTCCTTTTCACTTGTGCCTGCTATACTGAAATTTCTCAGGGGCAATGTTTAAATCTTAGTTTGTAATGTATGTATCATGTACTGAAATAACGTAGTGATGTACTATTTGTGTATATACATGTACACGTAGAATTCGAGAAGAACAATAAATGAAACAATTTCATCTCATCTATGAATATTCTAATCATAATTAAAAGCCATGATTCATATCACGCTCATTCTACAAAATCGGGTGCCAATCCACTGTAAAAATTGAAAAATAAAAGTTGTTCAAAAAGACCTGCTTTTTGTGTTTTTTAAGAGTAAATGTATCACTACTTTCAGATGTAAAAAATTGCCAACACCACTTGCATATTTTTCTTTCAGGAAGTCATGATGTTTTTTAACACTAAAACTCAATGTAATGTGAGCTACGTTACCGGCATGGGCTGGTTTTACTTAATCCAAGGTCATAAAAAGCAAACTAAAAATCACTTGAGTGAAATGTAAAACCGATTTCACCATTTCATAGAAGTTTTACAGATGCGTGGATGAGTGCGTAACGTAGCTCACAGTAACGTAGTTCACGGGTTTTTAATGTTTTTGATGTGATTTGTGAACGTTAGAACGTTCTGTCATTTAATTCTAATATAAATGGGGTTCGATCACTGGTACCTATCACATATTATTAGGAAGTTCATCTTATGCAAGTGCATACTATAGAATTCTGGTAACGTAGCTCACCAGTCTTAACATGGTCGGTCTAAATTTCAATGTTTACAAAATTTCTATGCCAAAAATGCTACAGCATCACGATTTTACTGTGATTTTTAAAAACCTATGAGTGTTTCCTTTCAAAAACAGCACACTACATTGATACCTCTGTTTTACTTCTTTCCAATAACGTGTGTTAAAAAAGGGTAACGTAGCTCACAGCGTTTTGGTGGAAAGTGCAATTTATTTTAGAATTACACAAAGACGTTTTAATCACTAAAAAATAATGTTGATAAATAATATGATGGTGCGTTATCTAATTAAAAAAGAACAAAAAAGGAAAGGAAACGCATTTATTCAAAGAAAATATTAAGGGTCAGATTTGACACTTGAGCAGTGGAAACACATTTTTAGCAATTTTTGAGCCTTTGCAAGGGTTAATCAGGCTGAAGAATGAATTTAAAGTATGGAAAACTATATATGTCTGTGTAGATCTCGTTGCGTTCTACCAGAAAAACAACATATTTGATGCCCTAAATGCTCGACAAAGTTTGTGTGGACCAAAGAATGGAAAAAAGGCTATTGGCACCCGATTTTGTAGAATGAGCGATCAAATCTTTTCTTAGTACCCTGCATAATATAGCGTAATTTTGTGGTGTGGGAATATCCTCCAGTATTCGCATATGTAAAGAAGGGCAGATTTTCTCTCAGTAAACCACACCGTTTAAAATTGCATTTCGTGATCCACAACCTCATCCCCCCACTTTTCTCAAAAGAAGTTGAGATTTTCATACCACTGGATAACCTGGCTACATAATGTTTATGTACCAAATATTTCTTGCAAAAATATCGCCAAATTTGATTTTCGTTCTGGTATACGAACGAAATTACAACGTATTGTCTATGGAGCAGTGTAATACACATAATCATGCATAACTCGCAAACGCAAAATCGGAATCAACTGAAATTTTGAATCACGAAATCCTCCTTTAACTATTTGTTGTACTCAGTCGAATGTTCTTTTTTCAAGAAAATTTAAAGGAACACTCCGACAATCACAACATTATGCCTTATATGTTAGAAAAATTATCAAGTACGAATCACATGGTTTTATTTAAAACAAACTCATATTGACCTTAAAAACAAAATGAAATGAAAGCAAGACTAATAAAGGACCCCCAACAAAGAGAAGAAGATACAACTTCTTAAAGTCGTGAAATAATAAAAATTCCTTTAAAAAAGAAATGGGCGCCCAATGGGAGCTTTGATGTGATGTGCTGAAATGTAACCGTTTGGGATAGCTAAGGGATGTCGAGTTCAGTGGCTCAAAGACTTGTGCAAAAATGTTGACAATGCACATCTGGCTGCAAAGTCAAAAGAAGTGTACTCAACCATCAAGAAATTAACAAGAAAGGCCACTATCAGAATGCAAACAGTCAAAAGTAAAGATGGACAGATTCTTACGGAATCAAAGGAAGTAAAGGACAGGTAGAAAGAACAGTGGCGTAGCTGCTGGGGGGCAATTGCCCCCCTGGCAATGCCTTTTTGGCCCCGCCCCATTTGCCACCCCCCTAGCGCAGGGCAAAATAATAAAGGAGTGAGCGAGATGGAAAAAAGGGGAAAAGAAAGAGAAAGAGAGAATCCATAGGCCAACGATATAAGGTGCGGATAGAATTTGAACAATTGTAAAATTTTGTTAAAAAATGGAACTATATTATATCAAAATGAAGTCGCTATCCCTTGTATTCCTTTTTTTTTTTGCTCTTCACTTTTTCAAACCACCGAAAAAAAATTGGGTCAACCTTTTTGAGGAAGGAGCGGCAAAATTTTTGTTTGGTGGATTTGGCTCCCCTCCCCAAATTGCCTTTCAAAATATTATTCACAATGTTGAGAGTAGGAATTACCTTGAAAAATTTCTCAAAAAATACAAGATGCCAGTTATATTCCGGTCTGAAACTATCAGAAAATATTTTTAACATTAATAACATCACAAATTCGCAACAAACCCAATTGTGAAAAAATTCACCCCGGGCATTTTTGGCTATTTCTCCATTTTACGATCCTGCCCAAAAGTGTCTCCTTTTGACATGACACGTCACAAATATCGCTAAAACAGAAGTACAGAGTATCTGGAGCGCTAAGGACATCCAAACCAACACCAAGATTGAGCTATACAAAGTCCTTGTTTTATCAATATTAGGCCTACTCTACAATATTACTCTACGGAGCAGAAACCTGGATATTGAAAAGAGAGGATGAAAATCGACTGCTCACTTGGGAGTAACACGGAATGACAGGATCCGAAAAACCACCATCCGAGCTCATCCGCAAAACCCTGGGTATTGAGTTTTCCATCTTGGACAGAATAACACGGAAGAGACTGCATTATTTTGGCCACATACAGGGAATGCCTCCCTCATGGCCTTCTCAAGATGGCCTTTGAATGCCACATCCACACAGTGTCATCGCCCCTATATCTTCATGGTAGAAATCGCCATGGTAGGTTGAATCCACAGCCACGTATGGCAATTTTCTTCCGACCTTTAATATGAGAGGCAGTAGCCAAGTGACCTGACTAAGGCTACTGACAATAGCTGGGGTAATTGATTTCTCGCTGTGTGAGTAAGCTTGTATACGACATTGCGGTCAATGGTCATACTGCCTTTACTGTAGTGAGTGCAGCTATATAGCGTGCGCGCTGTAGTCCATACAGGACCAACGCAATATAAAATTAGAATTTTGGTCAGATTTTGAGTTCAAGACGCATGGCCTTTTCCTCAAAGCGCAAACTAACGACTATCATATCTGTTCAACACATATTTTCAAGTGTATGAGACCACATCTGGTTTCTTGAGAAAAAATCATTTACGGGAGATATTCATCATTTTCCAACCCGGTATCCGAAGATTTTCGTCTGATATCAAAATCGTGCATAGCAAATCACGTGTATCGATCCTGTGTATTTATTTTAATATCTCTGCTGCATCAAATAATTATTAGCCAGGCGATGTCGGTGTGATCCAGGGAGTCAGACCTAGAGGAAGACAACCAAAGAGATGGAGAGACTGCCTTTTGCTGACTGCAAAAGAACCAACCTAAATTCCATAGTATATTAATGCCAGCCGTACAGCGGAGGACAGAACAGTTTGGCGGGACATTGTGATGCGGATTCTACCACTCAACCCCTAGTTGGAGTGAACGGCATAGGTCAAGGTAGGTCAAACCCATGTGATTCGTGCTTGATAATTGTTTTTCTAACATAAAGGCATAATATTGCTGGAGTGTTTCGTTCAACCAAAACATGCTTAGGCGAAGCGTCCAAACAAATCCCTTTTGTGAAAGGGAAATCCCTTTTCGAATCCCTTTGGAGAAATCCCTTATATTTTTCGAGGAATCATCAAAATTTGTGTTTGTTGATATGGGTATGGGTAGTGGCTGGAAGGCCTCGAATCCTTTAGCTTGACATCGAGTTCATGTTATACAACATAATAGCCACTTGAGATGGTCAGATACCCCAATTAGAACTATTGTGATATAACGAGATTTCTTCTTTAACTAGGACACTTGGCTAAGGGGGACAAGCGGGACCACGATCAATAGACATGCATCACGGGAAGTAGCGGTAAATACACTTGACAACAATAGCATGTAATTGGTCGGTCTAGCGTTTCAAGTGGCCATTATGTTTTATCGATGGGTCAAATATCATAACCTGCCGATTTGAGGCACGAGAGCTGCCGTTAAATCGCATGCTTGGATACCTGAAACTGCAGATATGGACCCGACTCACTGCAGATTTGACACACTTCAGATATATGACGGTTGCAGATATGTTTACGTACCCCCCTAACGAGGTACCATAGACGTCGCTCTCTTCTGTATTTTGTTTAGTACGGACATTAAAAAACCTCATATGTATAAGGTACCGTGTTACCAAAAAGTTGATAAATAACTTAAAGCCTATGCCCGCATACATTCATTCATTCATTCATATTTTATTTCCATAAAAATCAAAGACATTACATAAAAAATAATATGTGACCCCTCGGCACAACTGAGCCCGGATGTCGCCAGTGCCACCATTGAGATACATTCACACTAAGGGACAACAACGGAACAAAATATAGGGGTACAAAACATACTTATATACTTGACTTATATTTGGAACTTCAAAAGAAAATGACAGTCCCTTTTAGGTAAAGGTTTAGCACTTCGCATTTAAAAAAAATAGATGCTAAAATCCATGTTTTTGAAATAAGTCTATTTAATAACATTGGTCAATTTTGGAGAAAATCATTAAAAAAATTTTGGCCCAAATTTCAGCTGAAGTTAGGCAAAATAATAAATAATTTCAGGCCTTGCCGTTTAGATTTTAAAAGAGAGTGGTTAATCACTCACTAGCATGAAGCTAGGCGAGTGGTCGAATTTTCTCAAATACGACGTATAATAATAAAGTAGAGCTTAATACGGTATTTATGTCGAAATGCGCGCGAAGCGCGCTAAAATTTGGGACTTTCTCCGCTTGGAGAGGGCACAGACTCGATTTAATGCTGAATTAGCTGATTCGATGGCTGATTTTGGGAGATTCCCAGCGAGTGATATTTATTGTCTATGGGCGAGCGGTGGCGAGCGAGAGCGATCGCTCGCCTCAAACGGAAAGGCCTGTAATTTAACAAGCGGGTTCCTCGTATTATAAAATCTAAATTTTGAAAATTATGCTCCTTAATGGTTTTCTCATTATGAATGTGTTTACCTGATATACTTTTGAAACAACAATTTAGCAATAATGAGGCCCAAAAGCTTTCATAATTCCAAGGTAACCACCAACATTAAAGAAAACGAGAAGAGGAATTTTGGAGCAGCGTGGCGCGCACACTGGTTAAGGTCTTTACCTTTGGTGCGAGTGGTCCCGGGTTCAATTTCCCGCGGGACCAAAAACATTTTTTCTCGGGGACAGTGGTTAGTGGGTTGTGAGCTGTCACTGGGGTTTTACACAGTTGTCAGGATATAGCATGGTGTCTCGGAGTATATAGTGTGTAAAAACAAAAAAGGCACTGTGGTAGGGGGCTAGATTTGTGGTGTTCTTTTATAAATATGATAGGCATATATAAGCAACAATTTCCCATGCTTAACTCAATTTGTCTAAAGTATGGACTTGGGTGGGATTTATATTCAGGTATTCAATTCCTCTTTAATCTACATTTAGACGATGGGTGTCCTACTTGTTTTTCATCTGCAAGCATCTATAATATATTCACTGGTTTTTATGTCAATGGTGATTTAAAGGGGAGTAGTCCGATTAAACTACATGGTATTTACACCATGACATTTTGACCCCATTTCCCGCGTGTGCCCAGTTTTATGTCAATCTCTTTTGATACGTGCAAAATAAACATCTCAAAAAAAGTAACTAACTGTACATTATATATCCAACAATTATATTGTATTAAAAATCTGTAAAATGCGTTGCAAGGAGAATTTATTTCTGCGCATTGTGACACCTCATTTGATACGATAGTCTAGAAAACAATAAAACACCGGTCAATTTAATGTAGTGAGGTCCAGATATGAAAGTTGCCTTACATGCAAATTTTTACAATACAAAAACACTCAGATATCATTAAACACAAATGTGCAGAAATAAATTCTGCTTCCAACGCATTTTACAGATTTGTAATACAATCGCCCGTTTTTGAATAATGGTCATCATTTAAGGGGGCTTAGTTACTTTTTTTTAGATGTTTATGTGCATTTGAAGGCCTTAAGGAATACCCTGTGCATTATAAACACCTCAAAAGAAATAAGTCCCCCTCTGAACATGTCGTCATAACATCGTGAGGTTTCGTTTTGTACCAACAAAACTAACTTTGAAATAATTATATGACTGTTTACTAAGTGCTGTGTGAAAATGAGAGATTTCCATGACTTCAGGGCTGAATGAGCCTAAATTGAAGACAAAAAGTGCCCTTTCCAAAAGTCACAAAGTAGGCCTATGCTTATTAACTGCAAGGCGTATTGGGACAAGGAATGGAACTGACCATCTTACAACTCACTGTGCTGAACTCTGCACCAAGGGGATTTGCATGGCTGAATGATCAAGAATCGATACACATTACAGTAAATGTTCACTTGGTGTGGATTTTAAACTGCACTCAAACACATGGGGTTTTCCATTAGTAACAAGCCATGAATCAACTTTTGTGACAAGCATAGGCCTACTTTGTGACTTTTGAAAAGGGCAGTTTTTGCCTTCAATTTAGGCTCATTCAGCCCTGAAGTCATGGAAATCTCTCATTTTCATACAGCACTTAGTAAACAGTCATATAATTATTTCAAAGTTAGTTTTGTTGGTACAAAATGAAACCTTACGATGTTATGACGACATGTTCAGAGGGGGACTTATTTCTTTTGAGGTGTTTATTATTAAAAATAATAATAATAATAAAATAGGTCAATGTTAGACGCATTTGCATGCATGTACAACATCCAAACAAATCATTCTTCAACCCTAAATATTTCACAGGTTCAATGAGAAAATATAAACTTTTCACTATTATAATGCCATGTCTCCATGGAAAAGTGGGGATGAGGTTGTTAATTGGACATGTTTGAACATCCTCCTTAAACGATAAATAATATTTAGTTCCTACTACAAGAGCACGTCTGCCATACCAGGGAAGTGTAAACCCATGGAAGTCATCATACAGTGATATGATCTAAAGTCTGCACAAAAAGTAACTCGGCTGTTATAAATACGCCTATATAGATTCAGAACAAATAATTGTTTTCACAATATTTCAACATAGAGAGAAGGATGATATATTTACACGAATTTTGATACCCCATTCGTCAAATGTCGTTCAATATTAACAACACACTAGTAGTGCTTTTACAGAAAAATACCCGAATTTAAAAGTTGCAATTTACAGCAATCAATGGTTATAATGCCAGCACTGTAAATACGTAAAGCCCGCCATTATATTCACGCTTACTTCAAATCAATACAAATAACTGCAACTTTTAAATTGCAATGGGTATTTTTCTTTCAAAACACTGCTGCATTGTCAATATTGAACAAAATTGAACAAATGGGGTATCAAAATGCGCGTAATTAAATCATCCTTCTTTTTATGTTGAAATATTGTGAAAACAATTATTAGTTCTGAATCTATAGGCGTATATATATAACAGCTGAATTACTTTTTGTGCAGACTTTACGTCAAGTGTACACTTACATGTACTAGGTTTAGGTAAGTTTATTAAAGGTCACAAGTTGACATTTAAGTGAGTTGATACTGCACTATGTATAGCATGCCAATCTGTATAGAGTGCGCAGTTCTTTGACCTCAACATTATGATTGTATACTTATAGAATACGTGACCTTTCACTGTGATGGTACAAGATCGCATACTCCACAACATTAGGTCAAATTTCCAGATACTAAGCCATTGCAAACGAGTTCCTTGTGGATAACTACGCTAACCTATACATACAAGTTTTACTGCACATCGGTGAAAGAATTTACAAAGAGAGTGATTAAATTATGAGATTAAAATAATGAACAGAGGTGACAATTATTATTCAACCATCTTTCATTTGCACAGAAAATGTTACCTGTGATAAAAGCCATCTCTATAGCCTACCAATGACGGAAATGGACATATTTGCGAACTCAGTATCTCCTTGTGAAAGAGCAATATAATTCATCTGACTGCATTCTCATACACAACATACTGTCACTTCTGGTAGCCTTAGACTGCAGCATAAAATGGAGTTGGTAAATTAGATCAAGAATGCACATGTTTCATGCTGAATGTGTGATAGCTGTCAGACTTGGCAGATGCCGGCTGCAGTTCATTAACTTCAGACTGGACTTCAAACGTTTGACTGCATTCTCATATACAACATACTGTCACTTCTGGTAGCCTTAGACTGCAGCATAAAATGGAGTTGGTAAATTAGATCAAGAATGCACATGTTTCATGCTGAATGTGCGATAGCTGTCAGACTTGGCAGATGCCGGCTGCAGTTCATGAACTTCAGACGGGACTTCAAACAAGATTCCATTACCTCGGCTTGGAAGCTTGATAATCAGATAGGAGCCACTGAATATGATTTAAATGTGTTTGTCAAAATGTACATACACAACTGTGTATGAAGTAACAGGCTTTGTCAGAAGTTCTTTCCCTACTTGGATCTGCCAGGACACAGTTCTACGAAGACTTAAAGGTCAATGTTTGAACTATGCTTATTTCATAGAGATCATTGAACTTAGCCACTGGATAGGAGTACAGTTTAGCACGTGACCTGCAGATCTATCTGTACGATCACATTCTATCGAAACATAACGGCAAATATTATAGGTACAGTTTGCATTGATGCTCATGGCCAGATGTTTGCAACGGGCAATCAAATTGTTCAACGATATCCGACACCGCAATTGTGAACATATCATGTTGGCATCCTGGATATAGGTAGCTGATGCTCTGACTTAATTGATCATGCTGCCATCACCTCTGATATCTAGGATTATTTCAATATTGTCTCTGATGCTCTCAATATCGTCATGGCCTTCTTAGGCAAAGAAACTTTTCTGTTCGCTCGCAATTTACTTCTACAACTTCTACTCATATTATTACTGATTGTGTTACTACTTCTACTGTTGTTACGAGAACAAAGAAGGCGACTAGTTCTTCCACTTTTGTCACTTTTAATACTAATACTTTCGTATTTTTTACCATTTATAAGAACTAATCTGGTTAAGGTGAACGGAGCAGACTGTGACCGACTGAACACATGAGAGTCCAGACAGGATAAAGTAACTGGAATGAAATCAAAACTCCACTGCCGGTTGACCGGCGATTATTGGCGGTTGAAACGAGTTCCATTGTTTAGAACAATAGAAACCGGCTCCAACCGGACGGCTTTGCCCGGAACCGGCGGTCGAGTTTTGATTTCAGCCCTAACTTCATTGTCGCCAAACCGTCGTTTTATCTTTTCTGTTTCGGTTTCGGTTTCAGTTTTCGGTTTCGGATCTCATTGTTATTTTAAGTGTTAGCATGGTACGTGTGAACAATCCTTTTATTCTAGTCTTTTGTTGCCTACAGAAAAGTTGAACGAAGATAATTTCTGTTTTCGGTTTCGGGAGTTATTTTAATTTTTGACATGCAAATGTGAGATGAGAGGGTTGGTGCTTATCTAGACAAAAGAAGTGTCTAAATTTTACGGTCGTAAATTCGCGATAAATTGTACGGCTTCAATTGACTTGCGTTGGGTGTATAGGTACTTCCGCCAAGGCGGGAGTGGCTCGTAAAAGTAGCCCAGCGTAGAAATATGTACATTAATCACTAGTAATCAGTGTTGCCAAGAATTACGTATACTTGTTCGTGCAATCGCGCAAAAATCGGTCATATGATTATGTAGGGATGGAACGGGGAATTAATTTCGTCCCAAATACACCTTAAAACTTGGTAATATGCAACACCAAAGAAGTGCGTTGAAGTGGAACTAATTGGATTTCTTTCATTGGAATTGGTAATCTGATAATTACTTCAGGCAAAATTGCCAGACTCAAATCTATTTTAAATGTATATTATTTGTCATTCATTGACCAGCAAAAGGGGCGCTAGACCACTAAAAACACCGGTCTTCCACACACTGTGGGTGTTCCATAGTCTTGTCTTATCCAGCCTTTATTGACAACAGGCATTCACCTCTATTGAAATAAGCTGATTGGTACTTCAAACTTAACAATGAATTCAAGGAACAGATCAACTCACATAATCCCTTGCGTTTTCGTTTCTGAACAATAGAGCTCCCGAAACAGAAAAGATAAAACGACAGAAAGTATACTCAACCTATCATTTGAGTACAATAAAGCAAAATAAAGAATGGGGTCATGGACGTGATACCATAATACATCTACTCTCTAATAATAGAGTATACAAATATTGACTGCTATGAGGGGCACAGTTAAAATTATAGGCCCGAGGTGATGTAAAAACCATGACTATGCCCGAAGCGAATCTGAGGGCATAGTCATGGTTTTGACATCACCGAGGGCCTATAATTTTAAAATGTGCCCGAATATTAAGCAGTCAATATTTGTTTTATATACCGAATAATATAGATTCTTCTCATCTGATTGGTTAAAAGATTTCCTGAGCCGACAAGGCCTACAAGCTTTCAACTGCATAGGCCTTAAATGCGCAGTGCATGCAAGAGCAAGGGTGCAGAATTTGGACCGATATCTACCGATTTCATATCTAAAACCCTACCATTTCTGTGCTAACACCACACACTGCCGAGTCTTCAGATCGTAGTAATTTGTCTAAAAAGTGACATTTGGCAGGTATAAATCCTTGACATGTAACAGATTGTAAACAAATCACTGTACTCACTACGGCGGTGAATGGTCGTCATCTGCATGGTCAAATTCATCGTGAACTGTGACCACTATAGTCTCGTTTACAACACTGTAATCAACGCCGACCGTATAGTGGGTGCGTAATGTATACGAGCGAACAGTGTATTCGGGGTTGCGACTATTCAATTATTTATTGGGCACAGTTGAATCTATGCCCCGGGCATAGTTGCTTATGACGTCATCTTGAGACATAAAAGGGGGCACAGCTATTTTAATGACTCCACTTTTAAGCAATCAGATGAGAGGAATCTATATATGAGGCCCGAGGGGCACTTTAATTTGAAATGGATATAGGTGTAGGGCTGGCACTTTCGCACTAAGGGGCATTCGGTGAGAGCAAAATCTAAAAAATATGGGGTCATTGGGTGAGAGCATGATTTTTGGCATTCGGTGAGAGCAAAATGTAAAAAATATGGGGTCATTGGGCCCCTTTTTTTTAATGGAATCTTTGGGTGCGAACCGAAACAGCACCACAAAAACCTCGAAAATTGAATTTCTAGTTCGAAATGGCTTCAAATTTTCAAAATAAGTAACAAAATCAGTGATAAATGAAAGTTGCTGTTCAAATTGAACTTGTAAGGGTCTTTGGGTGACAGATCAAATGGAAAACTAGGGGGTCTTCGGGTGACAGAGCATGTGTTCGTAAAAAAATATGGGGTCTTTGGGTGACAGCGATGCTGTAAAAGGGGGTCTTAACAGCCCTACATACGCGTCACCTCCAAAGTTGGAGTGCCCCCCCGGGATATGAGGTATATAATAAAAGATGAAGGACATTGTTTGTGTGATGCGACACAGCGAGCAAGACACGTGAATGTGTTTGTGCACTACCATGACTACGACTCGTTGAATTTTCAGTGTGTGATATGTTGACAGATGAATAGAGGGGTTTGGTATCTTTTTAAAAAGGTGACCAACCCCTCTTTTATTTGCTTAACTACATAATTATATGACCTGCCAAAGATGACTTGCCTCATAAGACCTATGATGTATAGCTAGGGGTCCGCAAAAATGAAATGCTCGGCAAATTATGTTATTTTAAGTTGCGGGAACTACCAATTCTGTCAAATCTTCTGTTAACTACTTAAGGGATCTGGAATGAGCGTTTTGAGCGTTTCGACAGTATTTTTGTGGGACATTAGAGCACATCAGACATATCGAATTGCATTCTGAATACGAAGAATGTCCATCTGATATCAAATAATTTTGATTTTTGAAATTCGCAATGTAATACACATTTTATGGCAAATGATTAAAATTGATATTTTTGATATTTAACAGTACTCGAAGTAAACTTTATAAATCTGATGATTTATACTTGAAGTGTATGTAGGTGGGATGAAAAGCCGACGATCAATTGAAATTTTTGACATTTCGTATTGAAGATATGGATTTTTTTCCCAAAACACCAACAAAATTAGGTCTTTTTGGGAAAAAATATGAAAGGTCAAAATTTTCAATTGATCGTCGGCTTTTTCCTCCCAGCTACATACACTTTAAGAATATATCATTAGATTTATAAAATTTACTTCGAGGACTGTTATATATCAAAAATGTGAAAATATCCAATTTTAATAATTTGTCATAAAATTTGTATTATATCGTGAATTTCAAAAAATGAAAATTATTTGATATCAGAAAGACATTCTTCGTAATGCAATTCGATATGTCTGATGTGCTCTCATGTCCCATAAAAAAATACTGTCGAAACGCTCAAAACGCTCATTCCAGACCCCTTAAATTGCGGGAACTACCAATTCTGTAAAATCTTCTGTTAACTACTTTAAAAAAAGTTAAAACTTTCCTTAAGAATGCCACTTTCCGAGACAATTTGGAAAATTTCTCATAATTTACATACAAAAGTTTTTTACGAAAAAGTTCCGGAAGCAACTTTTCAGAAAATTACGGCCTATACTATTAAGGGAGTATATTACACCCCTGGCCAATTGTGTGCATATTTTTGCATTTTTCTCAAAAATTATAACGTATGAGTGACAAGTAAGATATGTATATTATAGGGGCAATGACTACTGCACTGAAAATTCAGCAACTCAAGGCAAGTAGTTATTGATTTATTGATCAAATACTGGTTTTCCCTCATTTTTGACTGTAACTCCACAACTGTTGTCTGTGCAGAAATAACATCTCCAGGGCAATAGTTGTAGTCATTGCCCCTATAATATACATATCCTACTTGTCACCAACAATGCGCTATAATTTTTGAGAAAAATGCAAAAATAGGCACAAAATTGGGCAGGGGTGTAGTACCCCCTTAATGTTCTGAATAACGGAATATTCTTTTTGCTTAATAAATAAAGAAAAGCAAAAGAATACCTTCCGCGTTTTAGTTTAATTTTGAACAGAACTAATATAGAATAAAATTCATGATTAAAACCATTTCTTAATATATACGAGTGGATATTCATACGTAGTGGTAGATAAAATGAATTAAAGTTTTAACTTCAACACTACACTATTTTCCGCTCACCTGGAAAGTTTTCACTAGTTCGACTAGCATCTTCAGCAGATGGTGATGCTGTGATGATATCTTGTCTACAATAGGGATATCTCTCACTGATGACGTCATATGATTGACAGAATGACGTCATAGGATGTTACAGATAACCTGCTAATGCCCGCGGGCGCTACATCGTAAGCGAAAAATAGTGTAGTGTTGAAGTTAAAACTTGAATTCATTTCTTATGAGTTTGTCATTATCTTTAAGAAATAAAACGACACACCAGAAATGTAGAAATCAAAAGTGGTAATGTGTGTCTTGTACATCTTCATTGTTTTTTCATGGTGACCAACTCCAAATTACTATCATTACTAGAAATGGACTGCTATAGTATTTTGGTATAGCGATACACAAAATAAATTGTTTTACAGAGATTTAGTGTTTGTTCCTAGAGCTCCCTGGAGTGAACAATGTATTACAGACTGTCATTATGCAGTTACTGTCCGTTTTTCCTATTCAGTGCACACACAGCGGTCCAATTGATGATTGACCTTTAGCTCACTCACTGTACTGTAGGTATAAGCAATAGACTAGTTAGTGGGCTGGAGGGAAAACCCTTCACCCAATAATAGCCATAGAGGCTCACATGTGAATTATAATGTTCATCCTTAACATACTAAAATTTGAAGTAAAAAATGTCACGGGAAAGCTGTTGTCGAGCTGTTTTTCCGAAGAGAGTCTTCCAAAATTTCATAACAGTCGGACGTGTAATTTTAATGGCAAATTGTGCTCAACAGCTGACTCGAGATAGCTCCAACTTCGAGCGAGCACCATCGTGTGATTGGTTTGATCAATTTTCGCCATAGAAACTGTAAACAAACTTCAATTCTTTCCCTCTATGGTCATCTAAAAATTATTAAAATGCGATTTTGGGAAGATTGTAGTCGAGCCCTCCCAAATATGGAGTTCTGACTGCCCGATAGGGAGCTAAAAAATGGACAAACTTTGTTAAGTCTAAAACGACATGTTTCTCATTTACTTGTGTGATACGATCACAATAAATGTGACAAGTTTGACATGAGTTGTACCATCAACATGGCTGGATAACAATATGCAGACTTGTGTTCTCATTTCGGAAACAAAGGCCACGCTCAGTATTGTAAATGTGCGTTTGCTTTGTAATGGTGCATCCAACTGAAATTATAATATCTATTTCATCACAGCACATTGCGATATCGCACAGGTAAATCAAACACATATGTTTATGGATCTAATCAGGGATATGAGACACATCCCTGATTTAACATAGTTGAGCTGTTTTGAACGAAGTTTATCTTGGTGTAATGGGGTTTAAGTCCTGCAAAGGTGGTGAATTCTGCTGTAGACATGACTGCATAATGTAACAATAAAAATTGCAATTTCGCTTCTCAGAAAAAATGAAAGAGATCAAAGTAACATCTTGGCTAACAGAAAAACTTAAATTGCTTTTTTTTTTTACTAATTCGGGCTAACGCTATTACATGTTGGGCAACTTTTGACATATCAAGCTTGCATTGCGTAAAATCGACTTTCATGATTAGCATTATTGCATTTTTGCTTTTGGGTTTAAGTCCTGCAAAGGTTGAGGTGAATTCTGCTGTAGACATGACTGCATAATGTAACAATAAAAATTGCAATTTCGCTTCTCAGAAAAAATGAAAGAGATCAAAGTAACATCTTGGCTAACAGAAAAACTTAAATTGCTTTTTTTTTTTTTACTAATTCGGGCTAACGCTATTACATGTTGGGCAACTTTTGACATATCAAGCTTGCATTGCGTGAAATCGACTTTCATGATTAGCAATTGCATTTTTGCTTTTCAGAAAAAATAGGGTCATGGCGTAAATGTGATATGCAGTAGAATCAGTAATATCTTGGCTAATAGAAAAACTTTACTTCCTGTCTTTCCTAGTTCAGGTTCAAACGCTATGCCCGATTTTGCTTAATCGCCCGAATTGGGCCACTTTTTGCCAATTTTACACATCAAGTTCGTATCGCATAAAATGAACTCTCATGCTTATCGTCAAAGATCTCAGAACAAAAGCAAAGCCATTGTCGCTACCAGCGCTCGACGGCTCGCATAAAACACTTGCTACAGGGTGTCCCAAAAAGAGGCCCCTCATTGCGCCCTCTTTTTCTCCCTATTTCTGAAAAGTTGATTAAATATATTTTGGTATGTAAAGAAACCTTTATTCGTTAGCTTTAATAAACCAAAACAATTATTTCAATCGGCTCGCAACTTTTGAAGATATGCCCTTTTGGATAAAAGTACCCGCTTTTCACTCTGTCCACGGATAGCAAACAAACAGAGTGGTTGGGTTGGCTCATGCTGTGGAGTGGCCTGCACGGTCACCAGACCTCACACCACTTGATTTGTTTTCCCTTTGTGGCAAAATCCAAGATCTTCGCAAACGTATTACTGAATGCATTCGCAAGTATCCGGCGCACAAGGATGGTACGCAACGCAATTGATGCAATGAGGACCAGGGCTGCGGAAACCTGTATTCGCCAAGGAGGCAACCAGGTAGAGGGCAGAGCAGCACAGTAAAATCACTTCAGAAGAACCAAAGACAAACCAAAGAGCCTTTTAGGGCTACCTTTTATCCTAACAAGAGAAATGACTTATGTTGTAAATAAAAAAAGAAAGCAAGAAACAACAAAGTAAGAAACAAAACAAAAAGGCATAAATAACCATGATAACCAAGAAAAAATAAGTAATTGCAAGTAAAGCAAAATAAGTCCCATTCGGCATCCATTTTACCCACAGATTAATGACACTATTAACAAAATCCATTGCCCATAAACCCACCGGTAAAGCCCATTCCATAAATAAAGTTATTTTATAAAGTTATCATTGAGGAATGTTTGATATTCATGCATGATATGTGTACTGCTTTTCAATCTTTGAAGTAGGCAAACCCTCTCCGTGGACAAAGTGAAAAACGTGTACATTTCTTTAAAAGAGCATATCTTCAAAAGTTGCGAGCCGATTGATATAATTGTTTCGGTTTATTAAAGCTAACGACTCAAGGTTTCTTTACATACCAAAATATATTTAATCAACTTTTCAAAAATAGGAGAAAAAGAGGGTGCAATGAGGGGCCTCTTTTTGGGGGACACCCTGTATTTGGATCATTTCACAAAATACAGCTAACGTATGAAAACAAAAGCTTGTTTTTCGTTGTGTTCTACTAATTTAAAATAAACTGCTTGAGCGCATGCTACGAGTTTTTACGATGTCTTACGATATATGTAACTAAGCGGACGTATGCAAGACTCGTAAATGAAGGAATAATAGTTGTTGAGTGGGTCCTACCAATTGGATTTGGAAGTTCTACGACAATGCAACATTTAGTACAGCATTGATAATTCGTAAACCCTGTCATCGCGGCATTTACGAACTCGTTGTACCATTTGGTTTTACAAAGCTCTGGTGGTTTTACGATGTTTTAAACATTCCCGCTGTTTCGATCATGTGTTCTGCACTCGACCACGCTTGCAGACGACTGACCGAGTAGCGGTTGTGCAGCGACAAACTTGAAGGTGAAAAACTATGCTAACAGGTAATATTTCAAGTTATTTCTTTCAAAATGAGCACTAGATATTGTATTGATGGTGTAAGCTTCTTTCTGTATGATCAGAAATGCTGTGCACATGTACAGTGTGGTCGTAAAGACTAAAAGTCATGATGCTGTGTCACATCGCATGTAAGCTTAAAGCTACATGTATAAGCTTACATGCGATGTGACGAAGTTATGACTTTTAGTCTTTACGACCACACTGTACATGTGCACAGCATTTCTGATCATACAGAAAAGAAGCTTACACCATCAATACAATATCTAGCACTCATTTTGAGAGAAATAACTTAGAAATATTACCTGTATGCATACTTTTCCACCTTCACAACCATCGTACATCACATTTGTACAATTGATTCGTTCGACCAGACAAACGAGTTCTAAACTTTGTTGAGCCTGTCGAACTAACCAAGATTAGTAGAAAGAGACATCGTTTTACGATCTTATAACGTTAGTACGGCAGGTTTGAAATTAGTAAAGCGTATGCCGTACTAACAGTTTCATTGGTAAAGCAGACTTGTTCAGCATACCCAACCAATATAATAGCATCGCTAAACATGCCTTACAAATCACTAATTAGTAGAACGAGACATCGTTTTTACTAACTTTTATTTAGTAGAACTTACAAAATAATGTTTATACGTAATAGACAAAGGGACTATCATCACAGCAGTAAATTTGGTTTTGTTGTTTTTTATTTCCATAATATACATATACGTTACAACAAATGACATCAACATCAACAAAAATGGACTCATAACTACATTGTGTGCAAGAACAATCTTGAAGGTCAGTATGCCCAGATAGCCATTCCTGACACAAATTGTAGTTAGAGATTATTTTTCCACTATATGTGTGAAGTTTTTTGTATATATTTATCTTGTGAGTTGGTTCCAAGAAGGTGAAGAATGCTTATTTAAATCTTAGTGTTTTCTAAGAGTTTAAGAGAATTCGGAGTCAGGTTCAAGTTGTCCTGCATACTTCAGGGGTGTATTTCAATCAACAATTACTGTACGGCTCATCGTACCAAACTAAAGCCATCGTAAGTTACAATGCATCGTAACTTCCAAGTGCGCTTGAGGAGTTGGTATGCATCGTAAGGATCTATGTGCATTTCAGTGACGACACATCGTAAGTATACTGCAACTAATCGTAAGTCCAAACTCATCATAATATAAATCTTTTGCAAAGACTTACGGTGAGCTGCTACTTACGATGGATTTAGGTCTAAACTTACGATGAGTATAACGGGTATATTCGTAACCAGAGGATGATTTA
This sequence comes from Amphiura filiformis, assembly GCF_039555335.1. NCBI lineage: Eukaryota > Metazoa > Echinodermata > Ophiuroidea > Amphilepidida > Amphiuridae > Amphiura > Amphiura filiformis. Next base: position 46,191,461 of record NC_092633.1, on the reverse strand, counting down.
AGTACTATCCAACACCCCACTGGGTTAACCATGCACCTAGCATATGTGAGGAAACACGGCACCACTGCTCTGCTACTGCATAGAAGTACATGGTTAAATTTAAATTTAGACAGTTATGTCAACAATAAAAACACTCTCAATATGCCAGTCGATTTCGCATTTTATGTTATCTACAGAAGGTATCCTTTATGCACACATCACTTTATATCTGAAATTGCAAGTAATATGATACACACACAATTTTAAAACAACATCTTTTGCACAGAATTCAATGGAATTTGAAAAGTAAAGTGGCAGTTGAAACTCTCGTGATAGCACTTTTATAGTGCATGATGGGAAGTGCTTAATTCATCCTCTGATTCGTAACTTACTCGTTCCTTATACTACGATTTGTTAAAAGCTTAATGAAAAGCTAAATGAAATGTACCCAGTTTGTCTCAACATTGGCGAGCCAAACACTTGGAGGACTTCGGTTCGGTTATCTTATAATGTAAGAATTCAGCAAAAACAACTATAGCCATTGTTCCCGAATATACCTACCAAATGACCAAATTGACCAACTATTTTTACAGACAACGCTTCATCACATAGCTTTGACCAAAATAGTATCACATGGTAATATACAATACTGATTATTTTGTTTTCCGCTGAATGAAATGCACCCAGCTTGTCCCAGCATTGGCAAGCCAAACACTTGGAGGACTTCGATTCACGCAATGTATCTACAATGTAATGGCCTAGGCCAAAATTGTATAATGTGGTAAATTAAGGTGGTTCTATACCCCCTGATAATTTTTGCGACTAATTAAAAATAACTACACATTAGTAACAAAAGTTATATATATATATATATAGATATATTATAGGGGCAACGAATTCAATTACTTCATTGAAATTTCAATGATTCAAGACAAGTGGTTCATTATATGAGGTAGCGGTACCTCTTTTCTTATCATATAAATAATGTACCGCTTGTCTTGAGTCACTGAAATTCCAGTGTAGTAACTGGATCCCTTGCCCCTATAATATACATAACTTTTGTTACCAGTGTGTTATTATTTTTTTGAAAAAAAATGCAAAAATAGTCACAAATTTATCAAGCGGTGTAGTACCACCTTAATATGGTATACTGATTATTCTGTTTTCCGGAGTAAATCATCTCATTTGAACAGTATTGTTTATAACGTACCAAGTTATATTCTCTTATGCGTCTACAAAAACACTACTCACAAGAGGCAACGTTAGTCGTTAAGCTGAATTTATACTCCATCGCTGAGCAAAGGGCGATTGCTATTTGACAAATGAGGTAGCGCGATCTTCCGTACGCAACAAAAAGCGCGCTACCTCATTTGCTAAAACCTAATCACTATCGCTCAGCGATGTAGTATAAATTCAGCTTACAAATAAAGCTGAATTTATACTCGATCGCCTAGCGATTGCGATGAGACGCTTTTGGAAAGCGACGGGCAATCACCGAATTTTGTGATGCATCGTTCGTCGCGACAGTTAAAATATTCTAAATGCCACAAAATACATTTTTAAGTTGCTGTCAATAATTATTGCTTTGAAGTAATTCATCACCAAAAATTAATAATCGAGAAAGATAAATTAATTAGCAAAATAATTGATCCAGTTGGTTGTATATGATTGGTTGTTGCATTCACGTGTCAAGCGATATCGCTGGGAAGTTGAGATTTCTTCAACTTGCAAAAGCGACGTCGTTTTTGCCTCAGCGATTTGAATCGAGTGATCGGCTCGACGGTCTGGAAATGTAAATAAACATTGAGCATGCGCGAGAATCGATTTTCTGCAAAAGCGATCGAGTATAAATTCAGCTTAAGAGGCAATGTCTTGACAAAATTACCACTAAATGAGAAAATCGACTCTATGGACGAGGAGATTTGTTCTGTGCAATTTGAGACATCAGTTAATTCCACATGGCTTGACTTGAGCAAGACATCAAAATTGACATGACAAAAGGTAAGATTTCAAAAGTGACAAATTGAGCAATTGGCAACTCCAACACAATTTATATAAACGGGCAATGTGATGATTTAAGAGGTTATGTGATGATTTCATTTAGCAGTATGCTTCGACTATATTCATAAATACGTTTTTTTATAAATACGCACGTGACCACCTCCACGCTGCCATAACAGCTTGTAGACAGTAAATCTCGAACTGACCTTCTACATAACGGGTGGTCTTCTTATTCATTTGAATGCAAAGGCGGATCAACATTAGACTATTGTACAGCAAAATTGTCTATTTTGTTCAGTTTATTGATAATATTGTAAACGTTTCCGTCGTTGAATATTTTTCCCGTCGTCAAATACTTTCAAAATGTTATTTTGATAACCATGATAACATGTTACAAATTCAGAGTCCCCCTTGTGTGATAATTTTGCTATTCAATTAATACTTAAATTTGATGGTACTTATCTACCCTTTTCTGTACAGTGGTCAATGCATTATTGATTTGGTCACGCTTGCTTGTCTTGGTATGTCGTGCCCATGGGTCACGTATTTATAAATATAGTCGAAGCATACTGTTTGGCGCGTTGAAAGTAAAGGTCAATGGAAATATAGCAATTTTGAAACTCTACCTTTTGTCAATCAAAATAATGGATACAAATGGAAGGAAGGAATTAAATGGCATTGTTATGCTGGTATTCCAGCAAACACACAACGTTTTACAGAAAATGTTTTTTAACTGTCGGGTTATATAAAGGGTATAAAAACGTTTTAACAACATCCATACAACATTTTTGAAAACTTGACGCAAAACATTCTAAAAGAATGTTGTTTAATTGTCGACAAAATATTTTGTAAAAATGTTTACCGAAAATGTTTTGTACGGTTTTTTTTAACCTGTTAATTCTATGATCTTTATATAACCCGACAGTTAAATATTGTTAAAACGTTTTGAATAAACGTTTTAAGAACATTTTTGTGTTTATTGGGTAAAGTATTAAAACGTCAGAAACCAATGCGGAGGATACCACAAGACCCAATATCAGATCACACTACTAAATCAAGTTCCTATTCTTTTATGTGTTAAAAGGTACCCAATAAATCGTCATTTTCTCATGCTTATAACGTCATCGTTCATTAAAAACACCATTTTTCCAAAAGTTTATGATATATTCTACCCTAGAACCAGCATTTTTGGGTAGTTGAGCGGCTCGAATTTTCGTAGTGGTGCATCAAACATGATGAAACCATGCCAAACTCTACAGCTCAGGGCCTCTATGTTGTGACATCAGCTGGTCCATGGAACCAAAACACCTTCTAAAATTCATAAAATTTCAGAATTGTAGTATTTTTCATCTTTTTATGCTCATATGATGAGAAAAACATCCACAGAGCTCAACTATCACCAAAAAATTGGCATATCAGCCTTCATTTCAAATTTTTTTTTTCCATTTTAATGCATCTGGTATGGTCAGTGAATTAAACACTGGTTCTTATTTCTCCAGTCAGATAGGGTTGGACCCGATTTAGTGGTATGATCTCTTCAGTAATCTTACAGATTGACTGTCGCATGGACTCTGAATAGTTTTCATATTAATGTAACACAATGTTTTTGGTCTCTCTTGGAGATTGAATAAAGATAGTCCCATTCTACTTTGCTGGGTTAAAACTTGTCCTGTCCACATGGTCGAAGAAAAATGTTACAATGTCGTCACACATTCAAATGACGTTGTACTTCATTTACGCTATAAAAAGTTAGCTTCTTTTTAGCTTACACTGTACTTGTTCCAAAACTGCGAGACTCTCTGCAAGCTTATTTTGGAAGCATTCAACAATACCGCTTGATGACTGTTTAAAATTGTTCAAGCGTCACTATTATATACTACAATGCCATAGGTTCCGCTGTGATCATAATGTAAATCACTTTTTATTTGGAATGAATATCAAGTCTTTGCAAAAAACGTAGTACTTTAATGGACGGAATCATTTGAAATCATCTGAAGGCACGAATGCTGGTTAATCAGCGGTCCTGCAACCGTTGTCACCTTTTCGGCGTATCGTCAACATCGTCGCAGTCGTTGTCGTCGTCGTCATCGTCTGTTAAAAGAAAAAAACGAAGAAAATATTGGGAATAAAAATAAGTCAATCTGAAAACCTTTATTCAACAATGTTCAAGGTTACGAATTTACGATACATTTTGTCCCTCGATTGGTTCATTGACTTTGACTGCGATCGGTAAAAATGACCGTTGAGGGCGTAATAAAAATCTAATGGCAATAATTATATTTTAATGTTTAACTATTTCTTGAATCATTTTAGAGCTTAGAAATCGTGCATAGAAAACAAAATCGAGCTAGAAAACAATCCAATAAAAGCACAATCTTTTATAATTGTTCACCTGCAGCATATAACATATTGTTTAAGGATGTTATATATTATATAGGGTAAAATATTATAAATAATTAAAACGTTGTTCTTTTTTTGGTTGCACACTTTACTAAGGAAGTATAAAGTACTATAATTTGTCGCATATTCCTCAACAAACTCTCAATGCTGTTCTGTCTGGTTCTGTCTGGTCCCTCCTGTCCAGTGATACCAATATTCTCCATAAAATGTCACTATGGCACCATAATGTAAGTGCAAAATAGGGAAATCCTAGCATAATACATACGCCAAACTATTGAAAATGAGCAGGGGAACCTAAATCCAAATACTAAGTTTGGACTCAATATCTCTTGAAATACTGTCGTATGAGCAAAACGAATGTAATTGGGTTTAAACGACACTTATACGTCCATATGTACCTCTGAGTACGGTGGTAGGTCAATTGTTTCCGCTATTAGAGTCATTTGGCGGCTTTGAGCGTTTTTTTGTTCATCGGGAGGAACTTATGAAGGGGTAGCCTAATACGAACCTCTTTTCTATTTAGGATTATTGTTTACAAGCATAATGTTTTATTATGTGAATTGACATACCATCTGATGGTCTTCTTCGTCTTCCAGGTTCGTTTGCAGGTTGTGTTGTCATGGCAGCGGCAGCCTGGAATTCCCGGTCTTTATTCAATCTCTCTGACTCGGTCTCTTTCTTTTCGTTCTTGTCGTTCTTATTTCCATCACCGCCATTGTTGTTCCGTTCTTTCCCATTCTTTGACACCGACATGTTGTGGTGAGGGTACCGCCTGCCATTAACTGTTTTGCAGTACATTGTCTGTGAACAACAAGTAAAAAAATAGCGTATAAGATAAGAAATACACCATGCCGAAAATAGGCAAAATGAGCATGCGTAGTTCGTGTGCTGAATAGAGGGCGGCCTTCATGTCACCGTTAAAAGGCAAGCAGGTCTGAATTATCTAGGTATCTACAACCGGTAAATAACATTAACCTGAACACTGAGCCATAGAATAATTTATATTATTAAAAAAAATTGTATAGGTTTGTTTATATAGAAATAATCTTGGTTTTGAAACAAATGTGATAGTTCGAATGTCTTTGATTTGGACGCAGAGTACATAATGTCATAATATTCAATTGTAAATGCACTTTTGATCCTTCGTTGATTTTTTTTATGGTAACAGGTCAGTGAAAATCAGTTATTTTTTTGGATTATTGTTATTATGTCGAAGTGTTAATATTTACACAATCATACCATATATCATGCGTCTAAATCGTGGACGGTGACAGTAAATGCCGAATCAACAAACAATGGAAAACATAATTGGATTATATCCTAAATATAGATATTACTCATTTTATTGTCAGGTGTACTTGGTACCAGATGTTCAAATGGCTCCAGAAATCGCTGTTCTGAGAATTGCTTAAAATAAGAAACGGCGACCACCAACCATGTGCCAATATTCTAAATTATTGATCTGGGGATTTTATGGGGGAATTTTCAATAATGACGAAATGCTATGGTTTAAATTATTTTTGCCGAGTTTACGTTTAAGGCAAAACGTAATGATCTATCAATATTTAACACTAGATACACACCAACTACTTAATGTATGTAACCCTGCTTTGTCCTTTCAGTTTCTATATATTAACAAACATTCACCCATTTTACACACTACAACATGCTACAAATTTTACTCCAAGACAGTCCCTGAAATTGAATGCCTTATGTTAATGTAGAATGCCTGGCAAGGCAGTTGCAGGGAAGCGGCATTTCGTTCACGTGTAAATATAGATGTATGTCACAGTTGTTGCCGCCTTTACAATCATATTAACGGTTACACTAAGGGCAATATGACAAAAAATAACACTAATAACATGTTTGGGCAAATGAATGCCGATTTTTGACAAGTTTTATCGTAACAATTGTTATTGCTTAAAGAGTATTTACATTTTGCTTAAAAAGCTGCCCACAATTCGGCATTTTTGCGCCATATGCCACCCGTATCACTTTTAGCTCCTCAAGGTCAAAATTAATCCTTTTAGACAAATGATGACACTGTAATTTACCAGGTAAATTTACCTATAATGTATCGTAATACCGTAAGCGGGGTCATTGAAGTCATGCATGATTTGTGATTATTTCTACAAAGCAAATGCACCGTTATGCTCAAAGTTCAACAGACATTCTCATCTCTCTATCATCCCGATACCTCTAACTCTCTCATGTAAGGTTTTTGGCATAAAAATAGACATTTGCATTCTGTAAACGAGTATAATGTCACACATATCTGCTTTCTTTTGATCCGTAAATATTAATGACACCTTGCTAAATTTAGCTCAGAAATATAATCACGTATTGTCAATATAATATATGGACTTGTCTAGGAATATTGCATGAAACAATTACCTCCTGGAACGGTATTTTGGTGCTGATATCTCATGGTGTGATATGCTGTGGGAAGTTAAACTCCTGACCCTAAAATTGCGTCTAATTACCGAAAAAATGACGCGACGCTTCTTTTGTTTGACATTGGCCTTCATTTTCTAGACAATTCTAGCATGAGGACATCTGTGCCTCGCCGTGCCGAATTTGGGCATTCATTCTGATTCATTGGAAATTTCAAAATCTATCAAGCATTTATCACAACTATATTTAAAATATATAAATTTACATGTTTGGTTAATACTCTTTGAATATATGCTTATGGTGTTTCCGGACCCTATGCACCGGTTTATATCAATATAATTGAAATGCCCATTCGGTTGTGATCAAAATACCTTGGCTCTATAAATTTGGATCTTGAACATGCTCACCTGTAAAGACACAGTACGTCACCCAAATATACTTATACAGTAGTAGCAATGAACTTTGAATGTCTTATGTACAAAAACTCATAAGCCACAAGTTAAGGTGATATTTTAAGCAGTAGGGGTTGTTGGACTATGTCGTTGAAATTGAGACGATTTTGGCTCAATGTGTCTGCAGTTTCAGTATCCGTATCATAAAATCCTATCCAAGTATTGAGACGATTTTGGCTCAATGTGTTAGTTTCCGTAACAGAAAATTCTATCCAAATATATGAAATGTATGTACAAATTAAACACAGAGATTATGTTCACAATCGGTCATTGTCACTGTCATTGTGACAGTTTATTTCTGTAAATTGTCCAAACAGGATAATAAAGAAATACAATGCATTTGGCTACAGTCCCCAGTGTGCACAACTGACGTTGTATCAACGTTTGGCTACAGTCCTCAGTGGGCACACATGACGTTATATCAACGTTGATGCAACGTTAAAATCCTAACCTGTGCCCACTGGGTCTTGCAGAATTATAAATTAATAATAAACAAATATATACACAGATTGCCCCTTGTATTCATAAACCTTAGCTCTCACTTTTGTATTGCTTTTTCGTCCTATGCTTATGGAACGATAAAACACGCCTCAGCTTTATTCCCAGTATTCTGAATTATATGCTGGACAATTGCCTCGCGTAAGAGGAAGGGCATACACAATAATACGTTGGATTCGAACGCCCAAAGCGAATTATCGAGAAGCATGGAAAGTGAAAAACAAAACAAAAACATGAAATAAAAATATGCTACAAATTGATAAGATAGGTCTTCGGAATTATATTAAAGCATTGAACACTGGCGATACTCCAACCACACCATCAATTTGATAATTATTGTATAGATTAAATATTTGAAATGTGCATTTTGCAATTTTGAATTCCAAGTTCGTCGATGCATATCATTAATGGAATATTGCGCCATGGTTAAATATTTTGAACTTTTAAATAACGTTATTGCGCAAGTGTTTCGTTTTTAATAGCACAGGGGAATTTGATTGAGCAATATTATTCAAATATGAATTGATTATCTTCAATTATGATGCCAGGTTCTCGATCATTTGTGGGCGGAGATACGACTTGTTTGACCAGAAACAATAGCTATTGTGTGATTGTGTCTGAGAGGGGAGATTTTATTGGTTCCATGCGGTGTCAGGCCTTTTTTCGGCACACGAATTAAAGAACATTTAAGAGCACATCTGCAAGTGATCAACTGCATATTTTTGATTTAGTACAAAATAGTGTATTAGTGCAAAATAGGAATACCGTAAACGTTCGCCTAATGGCGCTTTTGGATTCTTCGAAATGTGAGAGCGCCATCCTTGTAAAATCTCAACAGCATTAAGGATACGTGTATGTTAAATTGAGCAACCTGGACATAATGCCTCAGAAAAAAATATCGTGACATGACCCAATACTTTAGGTCACTAGGTTAGTTGCTAGAGCAGCAAATGTTTTGGGGTTTCTTCAGGTATTCTTTCTCAAAGTGCCATTGGACTTAATTTGTAAATCGATTCATACGTTATACCTAACTCGTTTTGGTCAATCTTTTTATAACATTGTAATTTCTTCATATTTTTTTAATATTCTTCAGTTCAAAATTACACCCTTCTATTGTCTGACCGGTTAGCTCAGTCGGTAGAGGGTGCGCCTTGAATGGTGAATGGTACTGGTTCGAATCTTGATTTCTGCCCCCACTTTTATGTGAAGAAAGGTCAAGAAATGTTTTTGGATTTTGTCCCCATTTTACGAACGAATATTGTGATTTTTTTTTTAATTTGATTTTAATTTTCTTATTTTTTTAGGTAAATAGGCACTGCGAACAAACGGCAACAAAAACCGCTGACAAAATTGGCTCCACCTGCTACCTATCAATGCGTGATATATTCCATTACATTTAACAGTATGACCTTTGAAAATAGAACGGCCTCAATGTTTCAAATTGGTTTATGCATTATAAATGATCGGATATTTTTTTCTTTTCTTAAAAGGATCGAACCCAAGTAGATCAGACCATTGATCATATAACTATCAGACCACGAAGTAGTTACGTAACTCCGTGATGGTATCGGAACCAAGCACTGTTTGTATGTACACCACATTTCGCCATAATTCATTCTAGAAACGCTTGCTGTTAGAATAAGAAAAATTTTAATGCTAAATTATTGCACATTCTAGGGAAGCGTGGTTACTGTTTTGAAATAACCGAGTGAGAGGGTTTTCAAGAAAATATTTTTCCTGTCAAAACTGAAGCATCCTCTGTATAAAAGAAAATATGAATATTAACTGCACATCATATATAACTATTCGTGATACCCAATTGTGGCATATTTGAGGTCGTTTATGAGGCAGAGAATTTTATTTCAATTTTATATACGCCAAAATATTTTTTTAATTGAGCAAGAATATGGATTGAAAAAACGTTAAAAAATCTATGTATAAATAACATTAGACCCGGCACAAGATTACTGTTTCGTTTTTATGGTATTCTAATCTTTTATTTCCCGAAGAAACATTTGGGGTCTAAAATGGATTTTTTATTTATTTTATAAAAACATCGAACGTGTATACAAGAAAAATGGTAGGTTCCTCTATAGTATTTTACTGACCATGCTAATGTACTGACACCGTGAGAGCACATGTCAAAATCGATATAATGTATTGTCCATATAGACGCGCATTTATCATTTATTATTGTCGGATTAACAACAATTGAGCGCTATTAATACACATTAATGTTTTTAGGCAAATAAAATTCCAAAATATGGTACGTTTTCTGCTTTTGCTTGTCACGTGGTAGGCTTATATTGAAGTTGCGATTATATCTTCAAATAAGTTTCAAATGGATTCCATCAAGACAAGTGGCCGAGTGGTCTAAGGCGCTATAGGCTCATAGAGCATATCCAAAGCGGCGTGGTCCGCCGTGAGTTCGAACCCCGCCGCTGCCAAACTTTAATAGAAGTAATATTAAAATTTAACTTTTTTTAAATTTCATATTGGGGAAATGTGACTGGGAGAATTTATTTATGGCGTGGAGTGGTGTGGTTTGTATGGCGATCATTACGATCACGCTATTTTGGTATGCCTTTTTTGTGTACTGATTGTTTCGATCGTGGTTCATTACTTAAGCGCGTGATCCCGTTGACATAGTAACATTACGTAACTTCGATACCGGGCTTCGATACTGAATAGTTGTTGAGTGCACATAATATGGAAAGCCATTGGGGTATTGTCTGCCTTCCAAAGCGCCTTATAACATGTTCTCATTGTGTTGTGGAATCCTAGCCCGTATTTAATGATAGCTATAGAGGCCTTGCGTTTATCGATTGGCTCCAAACAAAGGATTTGAACCGGTTTCTTTCCCGTAATCATGGAGCAGTGCAGTCCATTCAATCAAATGTTGTCATCAACCTATTTGGTCGTAGTGCATTTTGTTATGTGTGTGAGACAAACTGTCGCGGTAGATGCAATCATGCTTTTGTTGAATGCATTTGAGTAGTCCGCCATATTTACGGGATGATACGTCATATGCACAGCCTCTATTCAGTTGGTCGTTGTATGATTTTGTTCGTTCACTCATTCAAATTTTATTTATATCATTTGAAGACTGAGCCTATTATGATACATCCTCCGTGGAACAGTTTCAAACAAATATAGCTAGGGATTATTGGGGCAGAGGTTATCTTTTGAATCCTCTTAGAGGGCTATCATTTTTTCGGAAAGGGGGTCCCAAATTTACAAAAAGTTTGCGTCAATAAAAAATTGTATTGAAATCAGTCTTTTTGAATAAAATAACACACTTTCTGTGGTCATCGTGTGACTCCCTACATTTTGGTTATAAAACATTTAATGACCCCCTCCTATTATTCTTTCCAAGACGTTATGACCCCCGTATATTTGGGACCCCCCCCCCCCTTCGAATAAAATGATATACCTTTTATGACCACTGATGCATAGGCACGGATACTCGCGCGAATTGAAAGACTTGTCGCACGCGACAGTTCGTCTCACACACATAACAAATGCCTATACAATCAAATAGGTTCATTACAACATTTGATTGAATGGATTGAGTTACTCTAAAATGAAACGATAAAACAAAGAATCATGAAAAAGACACATACAAGATAAAATTATAAAATTATATAAACAATGTTAAAGATAAAATCAAGAAAATAGAGAATAAAATTTCCTCAAATTAGAAAAAACAAACATTGACAGACATCATAATCTGTCAGAAATTACTGCATGAGATTCGAACCATCAATCTTCTCCACAAGTTCTCTTTATCCTCGCACTATAGTCTAATGCTCTGCTCACTGGGCCACAACGTATCAGGTGAATGATTACCGCATTACCATGAACAAGTTTGTTCGATCTTGTTCATAATTGTATGTGTCGATAGGTTCACCCTTTCACTACACGCACCCTTAATGATCAGTGATAATGGTCGGCTTTTACAGGGATGGCGCTCTCTCATTTCCATGAACTCCATAGCGCCATTAGGCGAACGTTTACGGTATGTGAATTAATAGAACTAGAAGTAACAATTGACGTTTCAAATATCACAGAACAATAGCGTATTGTTATTCAGAATTATTATTTAAAAGCAAATTACAGAATGTATTCTCAAAGATTACACGATGACCAATTATCGATATTTTCTTGAAGATGATATGGTCCCTAAAGATAAATAAATAAATAAATAAATAAATAAATAAATAAATAAATAAATAAATAAATAAATAAATAAATAAATAAATAAATAAATAAATAAATAGGCCGAACAAACAAAAACATCAACAAAAACACATTAAAACAACATCAGTAACAACTAATCAACAACAACAACAGAAAATGGACTACCACCACAATGGCCTGCGTAGAATGGCCTGCTTGTAAATTATTTGTTCATTCAAGATGGATATACTGAAATGTCTAAAAATATTATTTCCCTAATCATGCTATAAATTGTTCCCATCCCCATTCAGATTCACCCTTCAATGTAGCTTTCATTAATGACAAGGCCTATCGCAGGTTGACAATGTCAATGCTTATTTTTTGTTCTAAGTAAAGCCCCTCTACCCCTCTATAAGAGGGGTGCCTAGATCTTGAAAGACCCCCTCCCCCGGAAACCATTTGCAGCCCTTCTACTCCCTTCAGTGTAGCTTCCATTACACCATTGTAGTAATAGTCTGAACAAAATACCAGGGTCAACCTTCATATTCTACATATATGTTCGTTTAGGGTTATAAATGATCCATGAGAGTACTCAGTCCTTTGGAGACGACGTTAATATTTCGGTCCCATGTACAACGCAGTGTTGTAGGTCTCGAGACCAGGTCTCGGTCTCGAGACCATCTCGAGACCTGGTTTTGCAGGTCTCGGGTCTCGGATGTCAAGGTCTCGGTCTCGGACCTCAAAAGTCTCGGTCTCGGACCTCAATAGTCTCGGTCTCGGACGTTTTTTAGTTCGAGACCGGTCGAGACCTGAAGAAAAAGATTTGACTTTCTGTTGTTGATCATTACTTTTTCCTTACCCTAAATTTCAATGAATGTTGAAGAAATTGTTAAGAATAAAGATACAGAAATCATTTTTATGATACTGACATGTATTAACAATATGTGGGGTTATAAATGACTCAAAAGTGAGCATGTTCGGATGTAACTCATGTGAGCTTTAAATTTTATTTCATAATCAAAAATGCTAATGCTTCCGCCGCCACTCTGATTAAGCTGGGGTGGGGTACTCAGTACAAATGGCCATATGGGGGACGTGCTGCAAACATGGGTAGCAATTTCAGCCTTTCGGTTTATCAATGACCTCCTTTTTTCTAGACCAAATTTGGTATTTGGATGGGTCCTTTTTTTCAAAATTTTCGCGGAAAATAGCTCAATTTTGCCTCCACTATAGCCAACATTTTTGAAATTTTCACAAAATTTGGAGGAAAAGTTGCAAAAATTAAGACACATATTGTTAAATTTAGGTCAATTTTCTTGAAAAATTGGTACATTGATGGGTCTCCTTTCAAATTCCCAGCTGCACACCCTACCCAAACCAAACTTGAGTATCCTCCGGTATTAAACCAAGGTCTCGGTCTCCGTCTTGGT